>NW_025765569.1:0-142368 GCF_003918875.1 Haliotis rubra | reverse complement strand
CCCGCAAGGTTACGTATTGCTGTATTTCACGCTGCAGATGCTTGTTATGTTTCAGCATCGACCACAGGCTTTATTGGTTACTATATCGAAAAGCCCCGTGTCTTAGCTTTCACGTCATGTGCGATACGTGCGGATGTCGTCTCGTTTTCCCACCCTTAAAGCCATACATCCTTAAGCTAGTCTCCCGCGTGCGCTCAGGATTTGACTGATCTGTGCGTCCTGTTTGCAATTCGATTGTCTCACACTGCGGATCCCCTTTGCCACTGCTGTATATAAACACAAATGGGCCGAAACGACAATTATAGAGCGCTTGGGAAATCATTGATAAAATGATGATCTACCGGACAGGGCATGTGCGTTTAAACGTACCTACACATACACTTACGAATGGAAAGCCAGAACTGGCATTGGCTTTGACGTCAAGTGGACGCTATCCTTGCCTAACAGTGCAGGTCCCATCCTCATGTGCTGGCTGTGGTCCCAAAGGTGGTGGTATCCGACGGTAAGTCGCAACATCCTCTTCAGCGCCGATTCGTCTCCTCCACCTTCCGCTTGTAGGCAGAGACTGTCATGTTCCCTTGGTTTTACCCTTGGGAACAGACTTCCCCATCACTGCTCTGGAGCCCGGCCGTTTCCACCGAAGGTAGTCCAGAAGATCCAGCAAGTCCTCAACCAGGTTCTGAGGGATCAGTTGACGCTTCGGATTGTCGTTCTCTCCCACTTGTTCACGCCCTGGAAACCTGCATCAAGGGCATCCACCACCGTTTCTATCATCCAGAGCGGACAGTCGCCCTCCTATCCCACGCACGGAAGTGATGATGCTACGAGGGGGATAGACTTGACTGGCCGCCGCACGAAGCTATGTCCCAGGATGGCAAAGTGGACGGGCTTTAAAACAGGACCCCGGAAAAAGTGCGTAGGCCATGGCTTTGAATGAAGTCTTCAAATAATGAGTTGTGTCAAACAAATGTTAAAGTAACAAGTGCCGTGATGTTTGTGACCGGACTGCTAGGTTTATATAGCCCGAGCGATTGAAAAGTGTTTGTATCGTTTCTCCAACAGGCCCAGAGCCAATCAATCATTCGCGGATTAAGGCTGGTTGCGCTTTAAACCTGACCACGACTCACTCATCCCATTCAATTTATGCGATTAAACAACCGATCAACGATTGGCGCTTGAAGCCGTAATTCCTGCCACTTGGTTGGCTTCCATGTCTCACTCAGGAACTCTCGGATTAGGGTGAATATAATCAAAACATCAGAGCAGGTTTCCGTGTGCCCCACCACAACAAGTGCCTCTGCAAACGTGACGTCAAATCAAGGCCTTCAGTTTTGAAGACAAATGAGTAGTAAGAAACCTACCGCGAAGCTACTTTTAGAAATGTAACGCGGAAGGGTGACTCGAGTAACAAAACGAATTAAATATCACAAAAACGTCTCTTCATGGAAATAAAGATAATACTCAAGGCTAGTTCCAGCTAAAATCATTTTATTCATCCTTCAAGACAACATCAAAACCAAGTGCAAACATAGCAAAAACTAGTTCGCCATCACACCAGGTGAACGAAGTTTACGTTACCACGGCTAAGCGCAGCAATGAAAACGTTTTCATTCATCCTTCCAGACAACATCAAACCAAGTGCAAACATAGCAAAATCTCAGTTCGCCATCACACCAGGGTGGAATTGAAGCATACACTAATGGCTAAGCGTAGCAAATGAAAAAACGTTTTATTCATCCTTCCAGACAAATAAACCGCGCAAACATATAGCAAAATCTAGCCCCGCCATCACACCAGTAACCGAAGACAAATGTCCGGCTATTCGTAGACATTGAAAGCATGTTCCCCCACCTGAAAACAATATCAATGCCTCGGCTGGCCAATTGACCTTTAAATTCCGAACTTGAGCTAAGTAAAATCAAATTTGTCAAGGATCATATATTTCAGCTCCACATGCCCGACTTTACCCTCGATAGTTTTCCCGTTTAATTCCACTGGTACTATTAGTCCTTTGTTGTTATTGTTTTAAGTTTATGCCCATTGCGGTTTAGTCATGATCCGCTTTAAAGAGAAGGCCGTAGGCTTCTTAGTCTTTAATTTTCGCCTTTTTCGGTTTTGCTCATATTGCTCTTTAACCCTCTCATTGTTTTAAGCTTCTATGTCATTGGCGTCTTGGGTTAGGATTCAGCTTTAAAGAGAAGCCGCAGCTTTAGTTTTAATTTCTATTTTTTTTTCGGCTTTTAGGTTGTAGATTTTAGATTAGGAGGAGAGAAGGACTGAGTTGCTAACTCACAGCAAGTTTATATTTACATCGGTTTTGTGGTTAGTGTTAGTTTAGAGCGAGACGGGTGATAACTTGTACTTTTATTTTGCAGAACCCCCATTTGTAAAGACGAACATGATCATGGCCGAGCATTTGTGCATCCACAGTCATATACCCATTATGGATAACCATTATAGTCACAGATTCAATTACCCTAACAATTTGCATAATGGACAGATAATTCCAAACATGTCAGCACAAATATATAATGCAGAACATTAAACCTGGAAGGATACAACTTTTGATTTCAAAGTCCGATTGCTGTGATGGGCGCAATGAGTCTGCGATAGGAAGGTCGTCGTGGTAGATCAGATCTCTGTGAATTCTTCAGGTACTGTTGACAACAATGGCAGTGGAGCTGCTACACGTGATGAACAATACATACTACAATTTACATCAACATGCATAACAAGCGTCAGAAAACGTCAATGTCCGTCTGGTGTAATGCCATTGCGTCTACCCATCAATTGGGTGACTTGCAGCATACATAGCTGTAGACACTACAGCAATATACCTCTCCTTTCCCATATGCCACACCTTAGGGAATTGCAAAGATTTGACACGGCAAATCATGCACAGTTACCGCCAAGTCGCCTCTGAGCCACCGCCAAGACTCAAACTGGTTTGGGTGCGCCAGCTACCGTTTTCACACCCTCGCTCCTCCTCCAAAGGGTCGCCAATTCACTCCAATGCAACACCAGCATTTCGTCCTGCTTCCAGCAGAAACCACCACCGTTTGCGCTTGCTAACCGCCAAGTCGCCTCTGAGCCCCCTGCCGGGCTCGGGCACTGGTTTACCTGCGCCAGCCAACGCTTCGCCACCATCGCCTCTCCTCTATGGGTCGCCCCTTCACTCCCATGCAACACCAGCATTTCGTCCTGCTTCCAGGAGAATCCACCACCGTTTGCGCTTGCTAACTGCCAAGTCGCCTCTGAGCCCTGCCGGGTGTCGAACTGGTTTGCCTGCGCCAGCTACCGTTTCGCCGTCATAGCCTCCTCTAAGGGTCGCCCCTTCACTCCCATGCAACACCAGCATTTCGTCCTGCTTCCAGCAGAAACCACCACCGTTTGCGCTTGCTAACTGCCAAGTCGCCTCTGAGCCCCTGCCGGGCTCGAACTGGTTTGCCTGCGCCAGCTAACGTTTCGCCGTCATAGTCTCTCCTCTAAGGGTCGCCCCTTCACTCCCATGCAACACCAGCATTTCGTCCTGCTTCCAGCAGAAACCACCACCGTTTGCGCTTGCTAACTGCCAAGTCGCCTCTGAGCCCCCTGCCGGGTAAATCGAACTGGTTTGCCTGCGCCAGCTAACGTTTCGCCGTCATAGTCTCTCCTCTAAGGGTCGCCCCTTCACTCCCATGCAACACCAGCATTTCGTCCTGCTTCCAGCAGAAACCACCACCGTTTGCGCTTGCTAACTGCCAAGTCGCCTCTGAGCCCCTGCCGGGCTCGAACTGGTTTGCCTGCACCAGCCAACGCTTCGCCACCATCGCCTCTCCTCTATGGGTCGACCCTTCACTCCCATGCAACACCAGCATTTCGTCCTGCTTCCAGGAGAAATCCACCACCGTTTCGCTAGCTGCTTACCGCTGTCGCCTCTGAGCCCCTGCCGGGCTCGAACTGGTTTGCCTGCGCCAGCTACCGTTTCGCCTTCATAGCCTCTCCTCTAAGGGTCGCCCCTTCACTCCCATGCAACACCAGCATTTCGTCCTGCTTCCAGGAGAAATCCACCACCGTTTGCGCTTGCTTACCAGCTTGTCGCTCTGAGTTCCTGACGGGACTCAATGTGTTTCAGTTCTGCTACACGTGGCGCATCGAGCATCTTCGGAAGAACCAATGACGAATAGCATGAGCAAAGTCGCGCCCGTTACACAAGCTAAACACCAAGGCACCGAAAGCTTGACTGTGGTGGAGGTCGGAATTATCCCGCTATGCACTACCTCGGGTCCGCCATCTTTCCGACCTCCGTGGGCAGACGTGGACGGCAGCGTCGCAATTTTCTACATCGCCGCGTGCCCGTCGCATCGTCTTGCCCGGGAACATAGGCAAATTTCTGGAGCCAGTGGCCAGCCTGGCTCTTGTCCCCATATAAAGAATACCACATGGCCGAAATCAGTCGGGCGACAAGATTATAAAATCACAAAGCTGCTTATCAAAGAAGGATATCTTCACGGTGACGAAATTAAATTTGCTGATTAGTGGTACATCTCCGGAAATTACCTGCCACGCCTCAGACTAAACAGTAAACACAGCAGAGTGATGGACAGCTAATGAAGTGATAATTAGATTTACAGGAAGCTAGAGATGTGCATGTATATACAACGAATCCACGAGGACAGGTCAAACAGACGTTATAAAACAATGATGATACGTAGATGTGATATATAGAGTGTGATATAAAGCTAATTAAGTGACAATAGCGGCGGCTTTTGTGATAAAGTATAGCTGTCATAACGCCGACGGGCCGACGGAGCATGCACGCCAGATCATAGATTTGATCCGGTTTCAGCAAAATATAACGGCGCGCAGAGCCCGACTATCAGGTGTGACTCGAATGCATTATACCTTGGCAGAACCGCATTTTCAAGGGCTTTCTGATACACTAACATTATAAATAATAACACTACAGGTATTGCTGTTATGGTTAGATTCCAAACGCTTGTCCTTTTAGTTATGTCAAGCATGTTCATTCCTGTATTGCTCAACTATCTAATGTCGCACAACAACATATTACATATTCCCAGAATCCCACATGAATGATCTTGCAAATGCACTATAGATGTAAATATTAACACCGCCGGTATAGCCGGTGTACAAATTCATCTATATTCCGCCAATCTATTTCACGTCCCTTATATTTTGCAGTTCGCACATTAATACTCATATAGCTCCACCACTGAATGTGCAACATGTGCGTATTATACATTGTCTAAAACACGCCTCAATAGGCTTTCAAACGCGCTATAGAAATGTATATTCTGAGGTGATGTGTAAGAATAGTAGCCGTTATATCAGGAACTGCGCGAGGTTGGCGAAAATTGCTATATCACAGAAGAATTGAACTTCAGTAAAATTACACAAAACATCACGTCGGAGTTTCAATCTGGACTGGTTACCAGGGGCAGCACAATATTCACGTTTGCATATTTGGAGAGCGTTTCCCAAGGTTTCCAAGAACGTATAACATGCATAGATATGACAAAGTAGAAGGCTTGAAAAATGCCATGGCGCAGGCGACTTCCACCGGAGGCTGGGTGGAACAAGTTTCTTCCACCGGGGCCTACGTGGAAGAAAAACGCACAGCTTAAAATCACAGAAACCTTAATTGCTCGGCTATAAAGTTGCGTAAAAACAAACGGAAACATTCTCCGTGTAGCCACAGGACACATCTATCCAACGACGCGCGGCATGCGCGTGTAAGGCGATTTATGCAGCCCCCAAGGGAGCCGTGCTGAAATAGGTGATACAATCTGGGAGGTGTGTTTCGGCGCATCGGTCATACCACGAGAACACGATGCATCGCAGTTGTGAAGGCACGTGGGGGGCATACGCGTTATTGGCATCCTGCTTTGGGAACAGTTTCCTAGTTGTGAATTACCATATTCTCTTTTAAACGTTTGGATGACTGTTCTGGTCGGAATGGTCAAAATATGGACTTGATATCTTGGGTCCTTCGTCATAGTGGTGCTCAGAATTAAATAATACCGTTGTCAATGCATCCTTTGCTCATATGTTCTATCTGGCGACCGTCAAACAGGTGTGAAGTTTTTAATTTGGCTGAGTATATAATCGGCAAAGCCCGAGACTACTCATTCTCGATCGTCCACTGGACGTAAAAGAGCAAAATCACTGTGTATTATTTATAACGGATAAAAATGGTATCCAGCGCTATTCGTAAACGATTATAAACAGATGTATTCAATGAAAGTTCCGAGGGGTAGTCTTCAGATTAAAACATTCACTCGTCAGACCAGTTGTTAAGGTTCGTCACACTTGTGGGTATATTCTGTAAAGCCGATATCTTGTATTTTCCGCATTGATTCAAACATGTTTTGACCAATGTTGATAAACAGGATTTGGAAATATGGAAACACATAACCACTGTGAAATTCCAGTTATACATATGTTCCCTCAAAGAATTGCACAAGTAAAAATAACAACATACCTCGTTTACATTTGAAATGATGCTTCTGAACCGATGCAAATATCTATGAATGTCAGTCTTTGCGTATTGATGTCATGTTATGACACTGCTACCTCCGAATCTGTCCACTTTGACAACACAGTTCATGTACCATCATGTACATGTACGAGCTCAACACTGAAATTAATGTCTCTCAGTGAGGATTTATATAATTTCTTTTAGAAGGGACACAGTATGTCATTGTCTTGTGAGCGAGTGAGTTTAAATGTAAAGTCACATCAGCAGTATTTCAGATATATTGTGACTCTAAAATGTATTCTTGAAGCATAACACAGTGAAATAGTTATGCCTTGTGATAGAAACTCAAGACAGTCAAGCAAGACATCATTCACCGTGTGTCATTGTCAAGTGTCAGTTATATAATATATGAAGTCTTTGCCGTTTATTACTCCTTCAAACATTTGGCAGAAATAATTTTGCAGGTCGTGATAACAGCTGCAAGTGATTTCACATCGAACACTATTACTTGTTTCCTTTGCCATCATTCCTTTGAGTGGCATTATTTAGAAGTTGGAGAATAGTCTACGGACAAACTTTATGGATGAACAACTTATTCAGGTAATGCGACGTTTCGATACAGATTCACGCACACACACACACACTAACACACACACACTAACACACACACACGGGTGTGTGTATTTATTTATATATTGGAGGAATATGTAGGTAGGTAGGAAGGTAGGCATGTAGGTAAGTAGGTTCCTACAATATTGCTACCTTAGGTCATTCGTGACTAACTCGTGTTATTCCGGGACAAGCCGAATAGCGACTCGTGCCCCTCTGGAAGGATTTCATATTGGCGCATGAACATCAGAACTACTTTAAACAGGAACGATAACTTTATTCTTGTTTGATTCCAATGGTACTTAATATCACCGAAGTAATCATACATTGTATTGCTGTTTACGTTTTGAAAGAATTAAACCTTTTTGATACAACTAAAAGAAGGAGAAAAACTTATTTGTTACAGACCTATTCTGACGTAATTATTACCAGATTTTCACCATATATTTCCAATTATATTTCTAAATAGGGTTTGATAATCACAAATGGGATTTGTTTTATTAAATATGTAAATAAAATTTATAAAAGCTAGTAGTATAAACAATGGGGGTACGGGACCAGCCTATATAAGGCAAGGAATCAATAAGTATCTATTCCCAACTCATACTAATTTATAAATCCATAACACAACTACTTTTCACCTCCCCTGTAAAAAAGTAGCCATAGTCTTACTCGAAAGACTATGTGGTACCGGACTATAAACCCATAACACAAATACTTTTTATCTCCCCTGTAAAAAGTATCCATAGTCTTACTCGAAAGAGTAAGACTATGGCTACTTTTAAGGGAGATAAAAAGTAACCATAGTCTTACTCGAAAGAGTAAGCGTATGGGGTCATCCTATATAAGGCAAGCAATCAATAAGTATCTATTCCATAACATAACTACTTTTCACCTCACCTGTAAAAAAGTAGCTATAGTCTTACTCGAAAGAGGAAGACTATGTGGTACGGGGCATGGAATCAATAAGTATCCTATTAATTTGTAAACCTATAACATTTATCTCCCCTGTAAAATAGTTTTCCCGAGGAAGACTGTGTTTATGTCTTTTTCTCACCATGAGAGTGTCACATTTCATGAAGCCAAATGGTATCAAGTCCCTCGATGTATGAAAGGTGTATGTTACGGGTTAGATTACACAATCCTCTATCTATTACATCATCTTATGTTTAACATGAAGGATGTTTGTTTATTTAGAGAATTGTTTTCACATATAATATCAACACTGTGTTTGTAACTTTATGATATGTTTACAGTACATGAATTGAAAAAACAAGCACGAGACCGTGGACTTCGAGGTTATTCTCGTATGAGAAAACATGAATTACTAGATTTATTAGGTTTTAAGTATAAAAAAACACCTACTGTGAAAGAACTAACAAAGCAAGCTCATGAACGTGGAATGTGAGGTTATTCTCGTATGAGGAAATCTGAGCTCATTGAATTACTGAAAGAACAAAAACCTATAGAATTACAATTCACGCCTACTGAGCATGCTGTAGGTAAATATTTGAGAGGTTGGAAGATGGAAGTTCAAAGAAACATAGATGTTGAAGATATAAAACCATTGGTATTTGACAAAGTAAACGAAGAACTGAAAGATTTAAGAGGTATTAAATTTCAACTCACGTTAAACATGACACTAGAGAAACAACAGTCGAATGAATCAACTGAATACACCAATGTTTACTTCAGAGGTAATCAAGAAGTTACAACGCAACCAGACACTATCTTCTATAGACAGATCATTAGAAAAAATGCGAGAAACACTAGAACGTTACACTAATATAGCAAACTATATACCGTTGAAAGGTGGATCGTACTTACCACTGTCTGAGTATTTCAAGAAAAAATACCCACGTTAAAAACCGAGGCAACAATTGTATGAGGATAACGATAAGATCCGCTAAGTTTCCAGTTGAAAAACATTCCGATAGACTTTCCAGTTATCCAGAAGATGACGGGCTCAATTGGGAAGGTATAGACGAACCCACCCCCATCTCTCAGGTCCAAAAAATAGAACAACAGAATCAAGACTTAGCCATAAACGTTTTCGGACACAAAGGTAAAAACGTAATAGTACACAGGATAAGTCCTTTATTGTATAAGGATTGTCGTAAAATGATCAATATATTTATGATCCAACAAGGTGAAAAATATCACTACACATGGATAAAGAATTTCAGCCAACTGTTGTACAATCAATCGAAACACAGGGAAAAGAAACACTTCTGTAAAAGGTGCCTTCACAGGTTTTCTAGGGCTGATCTGCTAGATTCGCACAGGGTTGATTGCCTAGGTGTAGGGGAGACAGCCGTACGACAAGATATGCCGAGAGAAAAAAACAACATCTTGAAATTTATCAACCACAAACATCAAATGCCAGTACCATATATTATCTACGCCGACTTTGAAGCTATCATTAAACCAATCGATACAGTAGCTCAATCCACTAATCAAAGTTTCACACAAAAAGTACAAGAGCATGAAGCGTGTGGGTTCGGGTATGTGGTCGTTCGTTGTGATGGTCAAACTAACCCTCCCGTTATTTATAGAGGACCAGACGCGGCTGAAGAATTTCTAAAGTGTTTACAACACGAAGAGAAAAAGATTATTAAAAAACTATGCAACAAAACACCAATGTGTATGACCCAAGCAGACCGGGAAGTCCACAACAAAAGCACACATTGTCATGTGTGCTGTAAACCTCTGAATGGTGATTCAGTTAGAGATCACTGTCACATTACTGGTAAATACAGAGGTGCGGCTCACAATGAATGTAACTTGAAGCTAAGAATAAATCATAAACTTATTCATATACCAGTGGTGTTTCACAATCTTTGCGGGTATGATTCACACTTGATTATGCAAGCTATTTCCAAGGTAAAAGGCAACATATCATGTATCCCAAACAATATGGAAAGATATATATCCTTTTCGCTAAATGGGTTGAGATTCATAGATAGTGTTCAGTTTCTGTTGTCGTCTCTAGACAGCTTGGTCAAGGCTAATTACCCGAACGACTTAGCTGTAACTAATCGTTACACAGAAGAGGAAACTCGAGCTTTGCTGCTACGTAAGGGGATCTACCCGTATGAATAAATGGATGACTGGTCTAAGTTTAATGAGACACAGTTACCTCCCATTGACAGCTTCTATAGCAAGCTGTCCGACGCGTCTATCACACAAGACGATTACGAACACGCGAAAAAAGTATGGGAAAAACTGGGTTGTCAGAATCTAGGTGATTACCACGATTTGTATTTGAAAACAGACGTGTTATTGCTGGCTGATGTATTCGAGATATTCAGAAAAACGTGTTCGAAGCAATACGGGTTGGGCCCGGCATGGTATTATTCAAGTCCTAGGCTCTCGTGGGATGCCCTACTGAAGAAAACCGGTGTGAAATTAGAATTATTCACCGATTACGATATGCATCTGTTTATAGAGAAAGGGTTACGCAGTGGTATTTCCATGGTATCAAAACGTTACACCAAAGCTAACAACGAGTATGTGAAAGGATACAACCCTAAAAAAAAACTACAAACTATCTACTCTATCTAGATGCAAACAACCTGTACGGCTGGGCCATGAGCAAGTATCTACCTACCTGTGGTTTCGAGTGGACATCTGAGATCGATGATGTTATGAACATCGCACCGGATTCGAACAAGGGTTATATAATCGAAGTGGATTTAGAATATCTGGAGGAGTTACACACCTCACACAACAGTTATCCCCTGGCTCCAGAGCGTTTGAAGGTGAATATGGAATGGATGTCTGACTACCAACTAAATTTGCTGGGTCCTACAGGACGGGTGGTAAACGTTGAAAACTCGTACCTAATTTGATGAATAAAACCAAGTACATCATTCACTATCGCAATTTACAACTATATCTGTCGCTGGGTATAAAGCTGACTAAAATACATAGGGTACTAAAATTCAATCAAAGCAAGTGGATGGAACCATACATCAGAATGAACACGGATTAACGTAAGATAGCCACCAGCGACTTCGAGAAAAATCTGTACAAACTCATGAACAACTCTGTATTTGGTAAAACGATGGAGAATTTACGAAAACGCGTTAACGTGAAGCTAGTCCGGTCGAGTGAGGAAAACAAACTCAGGAAATTGATATCCAGCCCGGCGTACAATAGAAGTATTATATTCGATGATGACTTAGCAGCGATACATATGAAAAAGAGCCACATTATACTTCATCGACCGGTTTATGTTGGTATGAGCATTCTAGACCTAGCCAAACATCTCATGTATGACTTCTACTATAACGAGCTCAAGAAACAATACGGTGAAGGGTGTGAGGTGTTGTACACTGATACGGATTCATTACTCATGGAAATTCAAACCGAGGACGTGTACGAGGATATTAAAACAATATACACCTATAATGATACCAGTGATTACCCAAAGACCACCCCATGCATAGCCAAGTCAACAAAAGGTGTTAGGTAAGATGAAGGATGAATGTGCTGGCACACCAATAACCGAATACGTCGGATTGAGACCTAAGATGTATTCTATCAAAAAAGCAGACGACGCTGAAATAAGAAAGGCTAAAGGTGTGAAAAAGAACGTGGTGAAACGACATATTAAACATACCCTCTACAAATAGACCCTGTTCGAGAAGAAAACGTTCAAACACCAGATGAACATACTTCGTAGTGACGGGCACAAGATATACGGGATGACTATAAATAAGACGTCTCTATCACCAATGGATACAAAACGATGGATAGCTTCAGATGGTGTCAAAACCTTTGGTTACGGTCATAAAAAAATTTAAATTTATATGTATAATGGAGAAAATTTACTACAGCCCGCGAGGATATTGGAAAGGGGTAGACGCTATTACAAAATTATCTAAAGCCGCGACGATTTCGAAGAGAAAAGCCAAAGCCTGATTACAAAAACAATCTATATGGCAAATATACTTACCAGCACCAAAATATATACCGAGGAGAAAATTCGGTATACATACACCTAATCAAGTTCACCAGGCCGACCTGTTGTTTCTTCCACACGACATGGTGAGAGGTAAAACCTATAAGTACGCCCTGACAGTTGTAGACGTAGCCAGACGCTACAAGGAAGCTGAACCATTAACCACAAAAGACTGGATCAAAGTAGCACAAAGCGTTTAATCGAATATACAAGCGTGAGTCGGCTTACATGGCCTGATTTATTACAAGTCGATCCAGGCCGGGAATTCATGGGATCCGTGTGAAACTTCAAACCAACATAGCATAGAAGTTAGACGCGGTGAGGTTGAAGCCCATCGAAGTCAAGCTATAGTAGAGAGATTCAATCGCTTCCATAGCCGAACGTTTTTTTCACACCAATATTCACGTGATTTAGCGGATCCTAATAACAGAAACACTGAATGGGTAGAACGACTTCCACGGGTGGTTGACTTCATGAATCATGAAATAACAAGACTACTTGATAAGAGACCAGTCAAAGCAATCCGTATGAAATCCGTTGTATCAGAGGCAGCAGCACCCCGTCGTAAAAAGGAAAAAAAAATTCCAGATCGCGCGCTTGTAAGATATTTATATCAACCAGGTGAATACGAGGGAGACACCCGTAAACGTGCTACAGATCCTATATGGTCTATGAAAACGTACAATATCAGTCGAGTGGATGTCAAAGACGGGGAACCTAACCTATACTTCTTGAAAGACGGACCACGTAGAGGATTCGTACGTGAGGAATTACAAATCATACCGCAGTGATAAAAAAAATATATATACTTATACCATTATCTTTAACAAACGTTTAACTTCGCAGATGTAGTCTTTTTTCTTATCATAGATAAGTTTAAATCGTAATTTATCCGCGCCATGGTCTTTACATAATCGGTAATTACCTTTTACTCCTATACCACACACCGAACAAGTAAAGTTAGTATAACCTTTACGGTGAAAACAACAATAACCCTCAATGCGGCTTTTATTACCACAAATTTCAGTTTTCCCCATAAGAACCCATTGACAAAGATATGGTGCGTATCTCATTTTTGATATAATAATTTGTGTAATTAGTCTAATTTTGCTCATCAGAAGGAGTGTAATACTGTGAAATCGTTGGTGCATTGCCTAATGGTTCTAGTTGTTTACCTGTTAGCGCGTAGTATTCTTTCATAGTTTCATCGACGTCCTTGAAAGTTCTAACAGAATGATTTTCACGTTGTAGTTGATTATTGATAAAATCTAATCTCTTCATACGTCTCTTAGCGTATTCAACCTGTGCGGTCTGCAGTTTTTCTACAGCTATATCGTGTCGTTTTCTCTCCGCTTCTACCTCAGCCGCGTTTGACTCTCGTAATTTAGAAAATAGATAATTACTCCCGGAAAATGCTAGGGCATTCACAAGAGCTCCACCAACCATCATTGCTATCGTGGCCATATTATATATATTACTTTAAAATATTTTCAGGTATAATACCTTGTTTTATCAGAACGTCCTTGGTGGCCATCGCCATACCAATATTCATAGTAAGCATAGCAATATCCTGCAGGTCGAAGTCGAGTTTTATAGTCGGTTGTTTTATAATCATTTTAGTCAACCGAGCGTATCCTACTGCTAATCCGGAAACCATTAAGGCGTGGTATGCATCATTAAAGAATGTTTTTCCCTCAGACATGATATATTAATAGAAATATAATTTTAATTATAACATAATATGAGGGTTGATCTCCTCTGGGGGTGTTGGTGATGGCTGTGGTTGTGTTTGTTTTGGTTTAAATAACATAAATGATGAAACAACAGCAGTGGCTACTACACCACCTACGGTAAACCACAATGTGTAATTATTTTGATGGTGCCTGGCTATGGCGTTTTTTCTACCAGCTTCAACTCTTTTTTTGTTCTTCTTCTTTGTGACATGCGTCACTGGCTCCGTCTTCGGTGTTTCCTCCTCTGGAATCTTGGTTATTTCTTCCTTGGTAGTATCCATCTTGTATATTATTATTATTTTTTTTTTCCTCTTTAAATTGACAATGCTTTGCTGTGATAATCGCCGCCGTCACCGGGGCTAAAAACATCCCATATTTGTGGTACAGCACGCAGCTGAGAGAGCTCAAGGCGTGTTCAATAAATTGGTCTTTCTCTAGGTCCTCCCGCAAATAGAGTCGACGTTCCGGTGGTATGGGTAAAAGTAATGACGCTATACCTGTGTAAATCTGGGTAATAGTAGAACCTATAACTTTTGTCATCTCAGAGTTTTGACTCATACCTGGCGTATAATATATTTATTTCCCCATCTGACATTTTCTGAATTTTATCAGCAGTTATATTATCTCCTAAATATTGTTTTGCCTTACCACCCACAACTAATGTTACCAGTCTGTCTCATTGCTTGTCGTCCTTTTGTTCATCTGAAACTAACATCTGTTCTAGTAATTCATCACAATCCATTTTATAATATAGTAATCTAGTTTTAATTTTTAAAAAATAATAACCAACCCACACTAAATACAGAGAGATAAAGGTTAAGTTACACACTACCATAACTTCAAAAACCGACATTTATACTTAAACTTACTAAAACATTACTAAAATTTACTAAAAATTACTAAAACATTACTAAAAATTACTAAACTATTACTTTATAATCCACTGGTTGGTCGGTTTTCAACACGAGCTTGGCATGTTTAGTTTTGGCGAGCTGTTTCTTAACCCTTTTCCGGTCTATTTTACTCATCACATCGTTCTCTCTCAAGCATTCCTCGAACGAATCCCTGTCCTTGCAGTGAAATAGAACTACCCATCGCGTCTGTTCACGTAAATCCTTTAACACAGAGAAGAATTTTTGTGTCAGCACCCAGACGCTATGTTCTGCGTGTCGACCTGAAAACGCTAGGTAGGACAGCATATCTCTCTTTTTTGTTATCTCTCTATTAGCGCTGCAGTCATCCCGGATGAATAGCGTCGACTTCCCTTTAAATTTGTTGTGATAAACTTTCAAATAGTCCTGCAGGTGTGTTCCCGGATCGATTTTATATACATCGGGATCCGTCATCACCCAAGATCTATCCTTGAAGTCTTGTTCATATTTATAGTAAGACATAAGATAATGATATTGTCAAATACGTCTTTATAGTACCCCTCCAACAAATCCAGTACGAAAACTCTCTTGCCACAACCCGTCTGCCCACATATTATGGCGCAGTGCGGATCTCGTGGTAAATTAATAGATTGTTAGCACAAATCTCCCATTCTCTATATGAACTTGCCCGTCCATAATTACATATAAATATAATTTTAATTTACCAGTTTGTTGAGCCTTCTTCATTATTTGAATGGTTATACCCTCGCTTCCGTTGTCGATGCGACGACCACTACCGTGTAGAGTGTCATCATCTGTCGATCTCATATCCAACCATAACGTGTACTTTGTGGTTAGGTAATCCCCGATATGCACAGAGGATAGATCCAGGTCATTGACTACGTTGTTGACTATTGAGTTTCGTTTGATAGCCGGTAGCTTATTATATCATCCTACTGCTGATATGCCTTCATTCCATGGCTAAATAGCTGATTAGGCACTCCCTCTATGGTCACTTCCACTTTGGTGATCCCTGGGTTGAAAAATTTCTCACTGTCTCTTTCGAATAGATCGTATTCCTCCACGGGTATGATTAATATACCTTTCATCGATCGCGCCGGCACGTTCATGTTGATATTCCATACCGTGTCGCTCTTGTCACGTAATATCATTCTATGTCGCAGTATCCTATCGTACAGGATTTTCCCAGAGTACTGATTTCGAATCTGCCGGGTGAGATCAGGACTAGTCACCATGTCGAACTCCAACGAGATGTTATCGATCTCGTGACTACCCTCTTCACCGTTCGGTGTAAACACGACTTTGCTGTAATCATTAAACGTGAGTTCATATTCCAACCTGTCACCTAATGCGGCTTGGTAAAATGGTGCGTGCCCTGTTAGCAATTCAAAGTCTAGCGGGATACAGAACCTGTTTCCATACGCTTCGGCGATGGCTTTTTCACTATTCGATAGTTTAGCTGTCTCGTCTTGTGTGAAGGCGTACCTGATATGTAACCTAGTCGATTTACTGATTCCCTGGTACACGTCGTTGGCGCGTTCTCCCTCACTTTTCCATAGGTCTGTGTAACAGTAATATACATCGCTGTCGTCTATGCTAAGCACCTCGTTACCACTAATTTTTATGGAGGTCCTCTTGACTATAGCACGGCCCACATTATTCACTAGCTCACGTTTGTCGTTGTCTGATTTCAACATTATGTTAAATGCCAATCGTACCGTACCTGGTACTATGACGTTGTTCTCCCCCAAGTTGGGGAATCTAACCAACAGTACTTGGTTCTGGTCTATCTTGCTGGGGTTGTTTGTAATAGTCACCGACTGACGCACGGCTTTGACGCCTAGTGGTTCTCTTAATCTTCGAAAAGGATTTGGTTTTCTACCATATGACATTGTTATATATTTATATTAATATAATATAATTTCAAAAATATGGATGATATTCCGATGGATCATTTTGAAGCTATGGCCTCTGCTGATGTTGATTACGATGAAGACATTTCGTTTACTAACTCATCATTGAGCAGCCAACTACTTAAAACAACAGTAGACGATTATTACGATGGATTAAAAAACGATAGAAACTACTTTCGAGCCTCAGTACAAAGACTATTCGAAGTTTACCATAGATGATAAGGGCATTCTACGTCTTAAGGATAAACCGGAGGTTGATATCATGAACACGCGCACTAGAAAACCCCACGTGCCTTGTCAACGCTAACCAGTCGCCATGGTACCGAATTTATCCGTAATAAACTAAACATGCAGGATTATGGTGGTGCAAAACCTAAGATTTCTCCGAAGGTAGTTCAAGATCTGCAAGCTACCAGGTCTGAACTCAGTAGTGGTGGTGACATGACACAGCGTGCTACAGAAGCGTAGACAGCATCGAAAAACTGTTGGGCACGTACTGGGACAAACCATTGCCTGGTTTTAAATTTCCAATGAGGGAACTGTACGGCTTAGATGAAGCCTTGAAACATGTACGTGGAGAACTCCTGAACAACATGAGTAAACTGAACGAACTCGACGAGCACATCGCAAGTGAAAAAACCAAACTCACAGAAACTGAAGACGATGATATGAAGCGTCGTATGACAGAACAACTACGTAATTTACAAGATGAGAGACAGACCCGATTGGAATCCGCTTCCTCGAATCGAGAACAGCTTCGATCTCAGATCAGTCGCGTGGGGGGAAACCATCGATCGAGTACTGAACGAGGATACCACGTTGGCTGAAAGGATCAGAATATTGTTCCGAGAGCAAGGCATCACCATTGCCAGCGTTCTTACAGCATTTGGCTTCATCATATCGACCCTGGTCGTATCGCTGACTGGTGGTGGAGGAACACCAACACCACCAAAACCACCGACTGGTGGTGACGTCAGAGACTGGATAAAAAAACATCTGAAATCACTAGGGGAAGCCCTGGCTAAACTCGCCGGTAAAGCCGCTGAAGCCCTGCCAGGTATCCTGGGTAGCATCGTCTCGTGGTTGCTTAGCACTCTCTCGAAAACAGTCACGTGGCTCAGTCAAAACCTGTGGGCGTTCATCGTCACCGTTGCCGGGTTTGATGTACGTGGCCGCTAAGGAATTTTTTAACCAGATGAAACCCAAGCCAACTGCGATCCCAACAACCACCAGCGCTGTTTTAGGGTTGATGTGCTGCTGATTAGACACCTGCACTTGTGGTGGTTGTGGTGGTGTGGACTGAACCCTAGACTCTGGGGGTGATGCCACTATACCAGTTTCACCAGTATTCGTGAGTGGTGGTACATGGGAGACGTTAACGTCGGCGTTAACACCCAATTTTTGGTCGGCTGTGGCGATGATTATTTCATTGTTGTAGCCTGTTATTTTATTGATTCTCAGACGCATATCACTCGGAGCCATGTACAATCCAACACCGAACACGTAGTCGACTTTTGACCTCGCGTATTGCAACGTATCCTGATATCTACTGGTGATGAGATAGCGTCCTCAATATTAGCCACGAACTGTTTTTGAGAATCGTAAGCCGTTCCCTTACCTATAATATTAGAACGCGTCTGTGATTGAGACCCTAGAATAGCCCACACGTACGTTCGAATCGAATCGTTCAATCTGATAACACCAGCACGAGTCAAACCCTTCGACGTGTCCAGCATAAATATTTTCCAGTCATCCGGACCCTGCTCGAACCTCCATACTCGGTAATCCTTGCTGTCGTCGAAAGACATGAGATCATCTCTCCATTCGTTACTCGTGACGTAAGCATTCGCATATGTTTTACCACCCCATTCTTTTAGCGTTTTGCTGGCTTCCACGAGGGGCATGTTGTGAACGATAGGGATACCCAACCCATGGTTCGGGCCCGTCAAACGCCAATCCGTCTTTGGGTCTAGTTCGAATTCATTACAAATCCGTTCATACGCACGTCGATCGTACGGATTGTTTACTGCATCCAATGCCTTGTCCTGTGGGACCGGGGCGCTGATTTCTTTGAGGATACGTCTTACCTGGTAATACCCGTGAAAAGTGAAAACGGATTTACTTAGCTCATTACGCCTAGTGTCTGTCAATGTCAAACCACATCCAGTTGTCGCACACCACACGGCAAAATTGAATTGATTCTGCCAGAACTGCATAGGGTTGTGAAACCAATCGTGAACCGTTTTAACATTAGTGATCGAAAACCTATAATTTTTAAACACGTCTATAAACTGGGTTTTGAAGTACGAACCAGCCGTGCCAACCGCTATTTTCATGTGTGTGAAGTCATAAGCCTTTATGTTGTCGTTTTTGGGGTAACGTACTTCGGGTTTATACATATTATTATATAATATATAAATATATATAAATATGTACATTACGCTTCCGGGTGTAACGAGCGGTGAGGCCGTTCAACTTATGCACGTTATTGATAACACGTCTGGTCAACTCGAATAGCACTATGTGATATAACCTACTTCCCGCGATGGACAAACATCAACAGCAATGATAATAATGTGTTCTTTGGTGGATTTCTACGTAAAATAACAGATGGATACTACAGCGTGTGTTCTCTCAATGATGAAGTTTTCAAACCCTTAGGAGCTGAACTCAAAATAAATGACTCAAACGGAACAGTGGTGTTTGTTAACAACAGTGCAAACAAATTGAGTTTGAGGATCTTTGGACTTATCTGGAGGAAATAAAGACATTGGTTTATTCTTTATGAGGGAGAAAAATATATATATCAGCGAACACCGTGACCGGGTACCGGTATGGAAGTTGGAAATATTACTTCTCTCGTTAATTGATATAAGGAATATGCCCAAGCTGAGGACTGCTTACTTTCATATTTTACGCCATGCCAAAACACATTGCGAAAAATACACCCACCTGTTCTAAGTACTTAGATTGAATATATTATCATGAGGACCAGATAATTGTGTTTGTGCATTTGAACGGGAGCATGTTTACGTCTAAGTATGACAAAACATGAGCATACGTGCCAGTTTGTTTTTATAACGAAAATCAGGACAATCAAAATGTATGTTGATACAATTGTATCATGAACCTGGTGTCTAACCGGCACGACTATGTATTTTTAATGGAAATCTATTCCTTTAAAACTAAATACCTAAACCTTGTATCACATCCATGGACTACTGAAATCATTTCTACATCGACCTGTAATATGAGTATGTGGGGGCCCTGAAACAGCTATACCGAAAACAATGCTTTACTCGTTAAAGCCGTGCAAAATATATTATCATCTGATAGCCAGTTGGTACGAATGTCATGTAATACGTTTTTATTTAACGTCACTTGCATGTCACGTCACAATCCTGTCTGCATTGGAGTGCACCGATGGCGGTCACATGATGAATGCACATATCAAGGAAATATAATTTACTTAAATTAATTGTTTTGTCACTTGTCACCTGTTGTGAATGTTGGGGTCTCCAACAGGCGGACGGGATGTTACGCGCTGATCGGTAAACATATGGATTATATAGACCCGTAGTGAGCGAATTGGTGTTAAACTTGTGGTGGAGAGTAGAGAGTTACGGAAAGATTGTTCTGAAGCGTTTGTGATTCATGCGTGATATAAAGCATGATTGACTGATCTTAGAACATATTGTATCGTTATATCAAGATCCACATAAATCTTGATCAGTTTGGGACATGCATTTTTCGACTGTTATTTACCATAAAGCTACTGATGAGATAAATGTTATCTCTATAATAGTGACACCATGATATCACATTGGTACCACCATTTCAGCGCCGGCTTCTGTCACGGGCCTGGACATGACCAAAACCAACAGGACAGCTCCAGACATCACCATTGTGTTCCCCAAGGCTGCAGGGGATGCAGACAGGTACATTGTGACGCTCAGAGGACGGGATGGAGATACATACATCCAACAACGTCAACCTGTCAACACTGGGGAGGATCTCATCTTTGTCGTCTTCACTGGTGTTGTCTCAGCTGTATCGTACAACCTGATCATAGTAACACAGAGTGGGAACCTCCAGAGTGTACCCTATACCACTGTGATACGAGTAGTGTCAACTCGTAAGTACTGTAAAACCCTCAACATTTAGAATCTGTGAATGATGTAAATAGAACTGTACATAGATGTTGAACCGTATGTTATTGAACTATAACTGACACGAATAGTTTGTTATATGGCAAACTGATATAGTATAATGGTCTGTGTTGTAAAAGCATCATATACAAATAACACTTAATAATCATTCACCCGTCGTACACCTTATATGACTTTTTAAACTTTTGGCACATAGTACATATCAATGCCCTAGTGATTTCATGTGTGTTATGTGCCAAACACAAACTCTCTTTTAAGAACAAACATTATGATAACATACGGACAATGGTCTGTGTCGTGTGAGAGCAAATTTTGATCTACGTTGATTGACGCCAATAACAACTTTGGAAATTGAAACATATTTACATCGTAAATAGTCCAGCTTTTATATTTTAGAATATTATAAGATAGCAAGTGCAAGTTGATTATGTCTTCAGCTGCCGGAATAGTTACCAATCTGAAGTCGTTTGACAACACGTCCCGCTCTGTCGCCGTGGAATGGAGCAGACCACTCAACCCGAACGGGCAGATCTATGAATACATTGTCGACGTGAGGACGGGTGGTCCCTCAGTCTGTGTGAAACGGGTCATCATCAACTGCACTGAATGTATCAGAGAAATGGCAAACTTTGTAAGTATGCTATAGAGAACTGTCTGTTCATTCAAAGTTTATATACTAAGGACCTGAGCCTAAAGATAATACGAATATTTGAAGAACGGTCTCAAGTGTGAATATGCACCCCCTCCTTTTCTGAAGGTTAAGATGTGATGCTTCCTGACACACATCCCCTCAAGTAACAGTCAAGTGTGAAATGCAAGTGCATGTCTATTAATGATGTTATCTAAACCATTCTGCAATAGACACAAATATACAGTATACCACAAATAGTACAACGTTGACAACACATCTGGACTCAGGTAAACTCTGATATCTAAGCTATGTTCGTATTATCTTTTCACAGACAAAGATGGAGACCGAATGTAACGCAACCATGACTGTGGTGATAAACCAGACTGACATTGAAAACACCGCCCAGGTCATACAGCACAACATAACAGGCCTGAACCCAGATACACCCTACACCATAGACATAGTAGCTGTCAATGAAGAGGGGCCAGGAACTACCCACCAAATTAATCTAGAAACCCCCGAGGAAGGTGAGACAAATAGTGTAATAATATTACCTATTCTAGCACAACATTGTTTGATACTCGATTCTGATTGGCTGAGAGCTCATCAAAACCGTATTTAAATGGCAGTTTAAGGACCGCTAATACATTAAAGCGACCCCATGATCGCGTAGGCATACAATGAACTCGTTGACCCTTTTGTATGTAAACAAACATGTCGGACATCGGCGATTCCTACTTTGGCAGCATCTTTGATGTTTTTGAAGTAAAAGGCGAATGGCTTTAAGAAGAATTCATTGAGCCTAATCCCATTGAATAAACTTCGAAGCGGGAATATTCGTCAGCAGCGCAAAGCGACAGTATTCCGCCATAATTCAACCGGGCCTTGATCAGGTCAGGGCTTTTCCAAATTAGGAACAGCAACGCGGTTACCAATAATTACTTCCGTGACTAAAATTAACGGCGTCTAAACTTATTGACTTCACTGCTTGAATTGGGAGCGAGTCGATTGTCATAGAGATGGGGAGATTATTAATTCGCAAGAGAAAAAAAAATCAAATAATTGTACTTGTTCACAGTATATAAACTGTACTTTTAGTGATCTGTTTATGCTACTTGTTACAAATAAAACCATATTGGTTCCTGAAATAAAGCATTTATGTTGTTGAAAATGTCTTATTTTGTCCATTACACGACCTGTCCTTCAACTGGACGGTTCCAAGCGATTTTCCAGGAAAAAAGACCCCTTTATGGCTTGTGTTCTTGCGAGCCAAAGAGTCGGTTTTAAAACGCTGATCAGTCGTGCTAAATGAAAATAAAGCTACTCTGTTTTCAATTTTGCGGTCCTTTATCGTTGATTTAAGACCGCTAAATGTTATTTAAAAACCGAGCTGGGTTTTTAAATTGAACATGCAACATGGAGATAAATATTGAAGTGTGGCGTGCGCGTAAAGGGGTACTTTTAAAGGTCACATGCAACTAAAAAATCAAACATAATTAAAACACAATTATCACTTATTCATGACATATAATATACATTGCTGGTTGTGAAAAAACATATGAACAAAATTATAAGCGTACAATCGCAAATCAAAAGTGCAATATTGTGTACTTGGGTTTACTTCCCAAGAAACGAAGCAGCCGGGATACCGAACCCAGTCAGAGCGGGTGGGTGTGCACTCAAGTGTAACGGCTGGTTCATTTGCATATGCCCTCACGGCTCATTGTGTGTGTATATATAGAGATGTTGGATTTTGTAAATACATGCTCATTTTTTTGTGTATAACATTTTACAATCAACAGACATCATAACATGTCATGTGTTCAAGTATCACACCTGCCTGTCTGTTACATAATGTGACAGAGACCGAACTCGGGCCATAAATCAATGCATTTTGTTTATGGTGTATAGCCTGATTGGTGTTAAGTTCAAATTGCATGTGGTCAGTGATAGTAGCTGTGTATTGAATATTGTCATTAGCAGACAGGCAGGCAGACACACAGGTGTCAATAAAACAAGACATTGAGTTTTGCCTGTGACAACGACATATCTATATCACAGTTAGAAATTCTGTCAACGCTAAATAATGACATTGCTTTCAAGTATCGAACTGAGAAAGTGACTCGGTAAGAAGAACGTGTGGTGAAATAGACAAATGAAATTATGTAAACAGTTAATTTACTGTCATAACATATAAAAAAGCTTGCGCCTGTGAGATATCAACAAAACATTAGAAAAATAGCTCACACCAAAGCCTTCACCGAATATTCACCGGACAACCCGCTTCCAAGCCGCGCGAACCTATTTCACTGCGCACGTGCTATGAGCGCAGCCCAGCTGTTGAAACCAGTTTTCCCCCGAAAAGTCGGGGAAAAATTAGTGAAACGTTTGAACTCCGATTTCGCGCGGGTTTTTTCATCGCGTTATTTTTCAACTTTATAAGTTGAATTTGCATTTTTGACGATTTGTTTCGGTAAGTCCATACTGAAAGGTATCAGAATCTGCAAAGTTGTGTTTTACGTTGCATGTGACCTTTAAGGAAATATTTGTATTGTAGTTTTCCTCGGTATTTCTTTTGTGTATGATGTTGAACCCAAGGGATCGGCCTTTTGGTATTCTTAGAATGAGTGTACGATCAGTGATTTAATTTTAAATATCCTGGAAAAACTAATGTTTCCACGTCTTTTAAAACGGGCAAAATGATAGCTAGACCTGCAGGATGCCTGCTGACATCATTATTCATCTCACAAATATTTTCACGCTCACATTGTCTCTAAGGTACACAAATGTGCCCAACATCGACGATCATTACAGCAAAACAAGAACTCACAATGGAAGCACACCAATGAGAGGTTAATTTTCCTTTGCATGCCAGAATATTGAAGGAACTACGGTTTTCAAGATATTGTTAACTTGCTGAATCCTACAGTACATGTACACATATAAGATCTGCATTTCAGGTGCTGGTGACCCTACTACCTTCACAGCACAGAGCATCTCATCAAGCGAGATAACTCTGACATGGGATCCTCCACAACCCCGACCTGGTGTCACTCAGTACAACATAACTGTGTATGAAAAACAGGAAGACAGCGAGGGTTACGACACTGTGAAGTTCATAGCACTTTTAGGTGTGTTTGTTTTCTATTTCACACTTCTAAGTAAATGGTATTGAACCAATGGGCGTTTTCACACATAACTGTATGATCATATATAGGATACCCTTACCAGTACCATAAAATCGATAAAACGTAAATAATCTATATATCTATATACAAGGGCCAACATACTGAAAGTCAATATAGATTCACCTTTTCATCGATTCACTTCAGTTCCCGTTTAACAAATCATTAAACACTAAAGGCTAAACGAGATTTTTCTACATGCTATGCCTTCACACTAGGTTTTGGAGAGTTCTCTTGGGAGAGCTTTTAGTAATATTCCATCAATATCACGACGGGGGACCCCAGAAATTGGCATCATACACTGTACCCATGTGTTGAATATTGAACACGGGTCTCCATAACTACTCCTATTATAATCAGTCTTGACAACAAGTTTGTATCGATTGAGGCCAAAACCGACTCGTTTATCAACCCGTCAAGTACTCGCTATAAGTTACTTGCACCATTGTACTTGTTTTACAATGTTCTTCACTGTTCGCCGTATTCTGTCATTTCGATCAAATTAATGTTAACTTTGATAAGCATTTGCCCAAAGAAAGCAGCTCCCTCTCGGTATCATGTGATGTCACCACGCTCGGATTTGGCCAAGTTTGGTATAATTATTCTTGCTTGTTTCGGGAGAAAAAGGAAAAAATTGCGGTCAGCTCCAAAGATGGTATGTTTGAGGAAATAGAAACACTATCCAAACAGGCGCATCGGATATTAACAATCATGAGTTAATGTGTACGTTGAACCTCTGCCTTGGACAGATGACGCCATGGACTAACTGGAATCCTTTAGTCGACGTGATAAGGATGCTCTCCTTGCGGTTCAAGAGGCAAAATGTACGAATCCGAAAGTTTGCAAGGAAACGGAGTCAAGGTGATGATCTGACGTATAACGATTCTCAAACTCTTGCCATAAAAAGTTGAAATGCAGAGAGACCTCGCAATATATGTGTAAACCCATAGGTATCGGATAATAAAGTTCAAGCACGGAAAGCTGGACTCGCGCTGAAGCAAATTGGATCTAGAGACTTGCACACATTTCAATGTCAGCAATAAATGTCCGCCCAGAGACCGACCACCTGACTACAAAGATGACAAAACCTCCTAAAGATAGGGGTAGTACCTCACGCACTCAATAGCCACTTTGTAAAAGGAAACAAAACTCCAACATTGAAAGCATAGAAATAAGGAGCTCTTGTTTCTTCACAAAATACACATTTGTATTTTATGGACTAAAATTTCTATAGGTTTTACTTTTGTTCAGCGCTAATCTGGCTTCGCTGCGCGATGCGACACCTATATCGAAGGATCGAAGAGAAGCTGTCTATCATAACAAGGGATTTTCAATAAAGAGGTACAGCCAAACTGCCAGATGTTTTTGTTGTTGATTAATGCGTTCAAGACTTACAGCGTGAAGCTAGCGGTAAACCTCATTATCACTCACAGTGAAAGACACTGCACAGTATCCCTTCAGATTTCAGGTAATAGTAAACTTGGTCAGTAAAGTATGAAATCTGAGATATATCATTATTAGACATAATAATTTACCTTTCAAATTGTATTTGCGGTTCTGGTAATATCACTACATGAATACTTTCATTGTTGAAATTATTTTCGAATTTAGAAAGAATTTTAACCCGTATCCGATCAAGTGGAGCCACGGAGTCCACTTTGATGGTATGCTAACACTTTATTACTCTATATAAATGTTCAGTATTCAGTGTATTCCTGAAATTACAATACTGATTGCTGTGAAAAAGTTTCAATTTAATTATTTTGAAATGATTACATTGATTTTAAAAAGCAAATATCTGTACAGTAAGTGCCAGTCAAAGATGAATCGTCGAGCAAGTTTGAGAAGCAATTTTCGCGATGATGATGGTGGTGGTACTGATGCAGTACCTTCTGACAGTGGATCACATTCTGAGTTCGAACCTTCCTCTGCAAAAAATGTCCGCAACAGCAGTGACAGTTCTGATAGTGTTCTGTTCTTTCTACCAACACAAGCGGTGAGCAGTATGTAACTAAGGTAAAGATGGAACAGTTCTGATCATCAATATCGCGGCCCCAATCACATAACATCCTCTTAGGTCCTTTGCAGAAAAGCATCGATTGTGACCATGTCGCACAGGACGTGGATGCCTTAAACCTTTACCTTTCTGAGTCTGTCATCGACCAGAATCACGAACTATGAAGGATCTTTTTAATAGTATCAGTTCTCATTTAATTATTGCATTTTAAATAGAATTAGATTTGTTAAATGATTTGTAAATACATAAATATTTTAAGATTGGAAGTTTGAATTAGTAACTAAGATTGTTAGTTGCTGTATCCTCGAGGGGGGTTAAAGTACTGTAAAATTATTGTCCTCCTGAGAGGGTACGTAAGTCCCCAAACATTCGAAGTAAATTAAAACGTTCCACTTTTTTAATCGTAGAATATATGTTCGTTTAATTTATGGCTAGATTATCTAACATTGCTAATAGCTGAGGGGATGGTGTAAATCCAGCTAGGGTCAATGCAGGAAGGAAATGTACTGTAAGTCCCCATGGTCCCTAGTATGGTGATCTACCTTCAGTTGTTGGCAATATATAGCCTGTTTTTACCTTGTATTGTCATCTATAGTTTTAGATTTAGATTTAATTACTAGTTTTAAATTCGAATCTGTGATAATCTAGTTATTTTACTGTCCTTCGTTGACAGGTTTTTATAGTTTACCATTGCTTACTATGCATAAAATTAATTGTTCTCGTCACGATATGGCTGAAATATTGCCGATGTGACGTTACATTTTAACTCACTCACTCACTCACTGTCATCGACCAGATAGTCAAGCACTCAAATGCTGAAGGGAACCGACTTTCCCAAGCTAGGAAAGGAAACTGGAGAGACACCGATGCGATGAAAATACGTGCTCTTATTGGAATTCTTCTCACACTCCAGTACATGCCAATGAAGCCAGTTAAATGTGGTTTGAAATTGTTTTGTATCGTAGACTCAATTATAGATCGTATCGTAGATCATTTTACCCACTCAGATCCATTCCATATCATGGAAAGGAGGGCAGAGACAGACGGGTGAATTTGGGCAGACAGATAACTCAGGACTTGAGTAGACCTTTCTTTCGGACAGCAGAAATGTTACAATGTTACACCTGCCATCTTTTTCGCATTTATGTTAAAAAAGGCATGTTATGGAAATAAATGTTGAGATTTAATCCATAAATGGTGGAAAATGCATTTACATTTTCTAAATGTTACACATTACTGTTATATGACACTGTTATTAAAGATGTAAAAAGAGGCAGCATTCTCAGAACTTTTGTCACTGACAGCTTTGTTTAACTATTGTGATACATGGCTGACTGACTGAGTATGGTTTTACGCCGCTTTTAGCAATCTTCCAGAAATATCACGGCGGGGAACACCAGAAATGGGCTTCACACATTGTACCCATGTGGGGATTGTGATACATGATATTGTGATACATTATATTCATGTTCTGTTATCTTTACAGAAGAGTGCATTTAGGAATTGTATATTTCAGGGTGGGAAAAAAAGACGTATACCTTTGGCAATCTCTCCAGCTATTGGTTATACAAGTTTGATATAGTAGCTGAAACAAAAATTGGTGCTTCAGCCATTGTCAGCAGCAGCCCTGGAAGGACGATGGAATCAGGTACAAAGACTAACATTATTATTATTTCACAATATTTACAGGATCACACACACACACACACACACACACACACACACACACACACACACACACACACACACACACACACACACACACACACACACACACACACAAACAACAACAAACAAAAAACCCAAAACAAACAAACACACACACACGTGTGTGTATGTATGTATGTATATATTGTTTCTATATGTCAATGACAAGAGTATGGTCAATTGTGGATACACGTTACAGATATGACACATGTTGCTTAGTAACTCTTTTGCTTCTATTCAATTTCTTCAATAGTCTTCAAGCCGTTCTCATTATATTCCCAGAGCCGACGGGTGTGTTGGAATTGAAAGTCGAGGACATCACTGGTGTGTTTAACCAGGTACAAGTGTCGTGGAAGTGTCCTAAACAGAAGGATGGTAGAAATGGAGTGATTGTTAATGCCAGTCTGCATTATTTCACAAACGTAAGTTGAATTATTTGAGCAATCTCTCGTTATACGAAGCTATGGCTGCACTCTTCACTGTTTCTAACTACGATCAGTGAATTGTTTCAGAGCGACATGCAGGGAAAGTGGAATTATTCAAAGTTAAATAAAAAATATTAACTTCTCCCTGAATGTGACACTTTCCTTACTGACTTTTGAGTTTTGGATTGTTGTTTTTAATCTGTGAACACATTTATTCCGTGAACACTTATACATACAGAAGTAATGTATCCCCTCGTTACCTCTTTTCGAGCGTCATCTCATTTCGAGCCGCCAATATACACGTGCGGATTTATTTGATGACGTCATCCAGGTAGCCACTTCAAAGCGGAACGCAGGTTACAAGTTGTCAGCTTGTCTAGGACGTAATCATGTGGCGTGTGATGCTGCAGGTGGTAAGTTAGATAAAAAAACGTAAACTCATGACAAAAGGTCACTATTTTGCCTACTGCATATTTTTTTTAAAGTTTAAAGCTTCATTTCTTGCACTGAAAACCTTTTCACATCACTTCGAAGTTATGCCGTCTGGAGAATGTAAACTTCCGGCCAGGATCACATGACTTACATCATGTGGCTTTTTTATTTTTACCGTGGGGTACGGATACACCAGGGTGGAGGTCACTACACTGGCATCTCAGTATGCTGTTCAACTGGGAAAACGAAATAAAGATAATCCCTTTTCTCTCCATTGGTATTATGGATTTATGAAGCGATGGCCTTCTCTCAAGCTGGACAAGCCACGCCCTCTCGAAGTTTTCAGAGCAAAGGCGACGTCGCAGGAAGCAGTTTCCAAATATTTCGTCGAACTTCTGGCCGTGCTAGAGAAGTACGATTTATTCGACAAGCGGCAATTCATCTATAATGTTGACGAAAAAGGGTTGATTGAGAACCATACTCCTCCTAAAGTGGTATATTCTTCTGAGTATCGATGTGTCGCGGTTACTACACCAAGATCATCAACAAAAACTTTAATTGGTTGTGGGAACGCTCTCGGACAACAAATCCCTCCTTACTTCGTATTTAAGGGACAGCGTCTGCGTTTGGATATTCTATCTGAATGTACCCCAGGTACAAATGCCACAACTAGTGATTCAGGGTGGTCAAATATGGAAATATTTATTTGAATGATCACTTCCTGAAATACGCCCAGAGGTCAGATCCATCACAGCCGATTCTCCTTTACGACGGGCACCGCTCTCATGTTTCTCTCCCCATCATTGACTGGGCCATATCTCGGAACATTGTCTTGATGGTACTGCCAGCTCACACTTCTCATGTTTTACAACCACTTGACGTTGGTTGTTTCGGGCCACTAGAAAGGATCTACAATTCCATGAAGCACACGTAAATGAGAGAACAAGTCACCACCAACATAGATAATAACGCTATGTGTGCTGTTGCTTGTAAAGCATACACGTCGGCTCTTTCTCCAAGAAACTTGATGTCCTCGTTTGAGAAATGTGGAATATTTCCATTTGACGATTCCGTCGTGTCTGCGGAAGCCTTGAGACCTTCTACAGTTTTTCTTACATCCGAGGAAAACCGCGAAGCCGACGACTCACTTTTTAGACAGAAGGAAGACGCTCTGCACAAAATCAAGTCTGCACCAACACTGAAGCGGAAAGTCCTCAGCTCTATCGTCAGTGGTTAAGCCATCACAGAAGAAAATACAGTGTTCAAAATTCAAGAACACACTCAGAAACAGCCAGTCAAGAAGAGGAAGCAACAGTCTGCACAGAAGAAAAAAGTATCACAAGTTCGTTCAACTCTCTCTTCCAAACCAAGCACGTCTGGATTGTCTCATGTACGAGAGGTTGTCGCATTTGACAGCGGTACAGGCACGGACAATGAGGGTGATAATGAAGTGTGTTGTGTTTGCAAATTGTTTCAACCGAAACAACTGCAAAATTGTGTCTCGCTTGTATTCACAAAGTGGGCTCAGTGTACGCACCCGAGTTGTGATCACTGGGTACATCTCAAATACTGTACCCAGGTGCGCGTTGTGAGATCAACAGCTGAATTCTGGTGTCCGTGTCATTCGGAAAATTCAGAGGAATAGAGCCTGTTTGTCGACTGAAGTGACAACTGTACATAAGTTTTACTAGTTAATGCCTAGTTCCCATTACACATCGTGTCATAACAATACATGTACGCTTACGGCAGTGAGACGACAATTTGCCAGAACTAACAGTGAAATAATAACAAAAACATGGCGATCAACTAGGTCACTTCAAACTCCGAGGTATGTTCTGCTGCAAACAAACGACGCATCTCCTTAGCTAACAAATTTAACAGCACAAGAAATGTAATTCAAAGTAAGATAACTATTATTGATATATCCCAAAACATTTCTCATGATTGTCATTGTTTGTCTTAGGGGCTCGAAAACACCGTACGCGAGGATATTTAGTGACTCAGTAATATTAAACCTTCAATATGGAATTATTTTTCATCTTTATGTTCATCTGTATGAAGCCCATCTCTGATGTTCCCCACCGTGATATTGCTGCAATATTGTTAAAAGCGGCTTAAAACTAAACTCACTCACTCGCTCAGTTTTCATCTGACTTAGCCGTATTAGTAAGAGGGTCAAAATGTACTAACGTTGCAGTCAGTGAAGTTATAAGCTGTTTTAGTGACGTTTTATCACACTGTGCATAATCCTATCTGCGACAGTCACTGCCCATTGCTGATCACATGTGTTATGATTGACTAGGGCACGTTAAAACGTCTTCATTAATTCTTCAGGGATACTATTACGTACCACTAATTTATCATATATGCTAGTGTAAGCTTGTTCGAGTGTTATTATCTGCTTCCACCTGTCGTTATATTTGTTCACCAGCAACAGTCGACATATAATCCTATAAGCAAGAATGAGAACTTCACCAATAACGGCGACTGCATGTGGAATGTGAAGGTGGACGTAACTACAGAATTCAAGTATCTCTTCGAGGTGAGTTGAGACACGATGCATATCACTATATTTATTATGAATGTGATTAATATGTTCATAAGGAAGTTTCAGTCTATGAAACTTTAAATAATGAAGAACCCGAGCCGAGTGAGACTGGTGCATCATCACAATTTCCAACATGGCCATAAAAACAATATCAGGTCGTAAGGTGTAAGATCGCCCCTGAAATGTAAGTCAAGTGAGCATATACTATTACCTGGTTGTCGTTTGTCCTCTGTCCTGTGTCGACGTCATCAGTAAGTATGTATTCCTGAGACAAAATGTACCAATTAATCTAAAATTTCATGTGTTGGTTTTCATCAATCACATTAATTCTTCCCCATGCAGCCACGCAGAAAACAAACGTTGATTGCACAAAGGCAACAGCGAAATAATATATGATATGATGGTAAAATTAATCTAGCCACAACAGTGGTCAAGCTTCCGAAACAGGTCTTGATGTCGAGGCTGAAAAAGGTGATATGTAGACAACCGCGCGCTGGTTTTCACTGCACATGAGATGACAGCGGCGTGTGCTTACCCCATTGTATAGCCTCAAACATCTTCCAGAAAATTAGGGGGCGGTGGGGTAGCTTAGTGGTTAAAGCGTTCGCTCGTCACGCCGAAGACCCGGGTTTGTTTCCCCACATGGGTGCAATGTGTGAAGCACATTTCTGGTGTCCCCCGCCTTGATATTGCTGGAATATTACTCAAAGTGGCGTTAAACCATACTCACTCACTCCAGAAATTTATATATTGTCTAAAGTAGTTAGATTGGATGCTGTTCTGGAAGATTCCCGATTACACATAAACCGTAAGACATCTAAATAGAACAACGCCAACACCACTCGTTACATCTGACAGTAATTCATTCTGGAAAAGTAACTATTGTTCAAACACAAACTTCTTACGAATAAATCCTTCACTTGATTGCCTTTTTCCTAAAACCTATTTCGGAATCCAGGTGGTCCTCCAACCGCTATCCACAGAAGTTATCTCCCCTAACAGATGCGCGGGAAACCTCATAATTTTTTTTCTTCTGTTTAATAAACAAAATGTTTCCAAATTTAGGCCTCTTATTTTGTTATCATAGATAAATGTAAGGGCTTTTAATACGTTTGGTCCTCTCCCTCGGGTTCAAGAAATTGCTCAGCCTGCAGGAAATTAATGACTCAACAGAATTCGAATCCTCATGTTAACACTCCTTGTTCTATCGTCTGTCGTTGTTCATTAGCTATCTCCATCAGCTTTCGAGAAGTATACTCTGGTTGTTAAAACTGGTCAAGAAATATGACATAAAAATTGTGCTCCCGTACACAAGCAAATTGTGTAACGCAAATTCGTCTGGTGTGTATTGTGACATTTTCAAACAATGCATTATATCAGATTTGTTTCTGCCTTCAAACTTTTGTCCTAATTACTACGCGAAAATTATTTGAATATCAATGGTAACTGCACAACGGCCGCCTTTGTAAACTGTAAACCATATATCTACGTGGGCTGCTGTGATATCTTTTTAAACATGCGTCACCCATGCCGATATACAGGCCATGATCCAACCGACAACATGAATCTCGGCATTTACTGCCGACAGTCAAACGAGATGCCAGGATTCTTTGAGCGGTCTTCGGATAGTCATATCTGGACGAGCAACACGACTCACTGAACATACGCGTCGAACTAAGCCATCCAGTTTGAATATATATTTCATTTAGATTTGTGTTTCTTGTCAACAAAGTATAAAATAGACATACATCCTTGATAATATTAACATTTTTTTACTCTGTAATATTGATATAAAATTAATAATTGATGGACATTTACTAAAATATTTTGATATGTACTTATTTCTGATATGAGAATATGCATCACAGATATAGAACACATGCCATTCATCTTCAACAACGAAGATACCATTTAATTTACAAAACAGGCAATGCCTTTCATTATATGCACTATCAGTGTATCTGCCCGTTTCAACTGCTAGTTTAAAATTACAGCACCGAAATCGGGCATATATAGTTTTTAAATATTGAGGGATATCATTATTTATGAAGTAGCTCTCAACATTTAACAAAGATTTGAATTGCTTATAGTAAAGACATTTACAGTTACTGTCCAAAGATGAATGCCAAGATTGAAATAAATTATCATGTAGTCTCTGTTTAAATGATTCCATAAATATTTTGTGATCACCAATTTCCTGACTTATCCAAACAAATCCAAAACCAAGTTGAAAAAGAATATTTTTAATTCTAGTTGCCCATGAATTTCGTCCTACCCTGTCTAAAGATAATAGCATAAAATAACATTGTTTTGGTAATCTATAGTCAGGCATGTTTAGAAGTCTGCACCAGTATTTCACTGCATTGGTTGTATAAGTAAACTGTAAAGGCACTCTTCCACATTCACCCATGAACATATTGTTACAGGTGGATTTTCCAAGTTTCAAGACATATTTACAGAATTTAATATGGACAGATTCAATAGTATTACAGTAGGATGTGCCCCAGATTTCAGACCCATAACAGAGAATGGGTGATATCATACAATCAAAGATTTTAAACAAATCTGTACAATGGTTGATACTCTATTATGATTGGCTGAGAGCTCATTAAAACCGTATATAAATGGCAGTTTAATGAATACATTAAAGCGACCGACTGACTGCGTAGGCATACAATGAACTCGTTGACCCTTTTGTATGTAAACAAACATGTCGGACATCGGCGATTTCTACTTTGGCAGCATCTTTGATGTTTTTTGAAGTAAAAAGCGAATGGCTTGAAGAAGAATTTCTTGAGCCTAATCCAATTGAATAAACTTCGAAGCGGGAAAATTCGTCAGCAGCGCAAAAGCGACAGTATTCCGCCATAATTCAAACCGGGCCTTGATCAGGTAAGGGCTTTTCCAAATTAGGAATAGCAGCGTGGTTACTAATAATTACTTACGTGAATAAAGTTCGCGGCGTCTAAACTTATCGAATTCACCGCTTGAAGTGGGGGCGAGTAGATTGTCCTACAGTAGGGAAGATTAATAGTTCGCTTGAGAAAAAAAATCAAAATTGTTCTTGTTCACAGTACAAACTGTATCTTTTGGTAATCTATTTATGCTATTTGTTACAAATTCAAGCATAGTGGTTCCTGGAATAAGCATTTATGTTGTTGAAAATGTGTTATTTTGTTCATTACACAACCTGTCCTTCAACTGGAGGTTCCAAGCAATTTCCAGGAAAAAGGCCCTTTCATGCCTTGTCGGCAAGGAGTCGGTTTTAAAATGCTGATCAGTCGTGCTAGAATGAAGATAAAGCTATTCTGTTTTCACTTTTGCGATCCTTTATCGTTGATTTAAGACCGCTAAATGTTATTTAAAAACCAAATGAGGTTTTTCACGTGGAACGTCGTGGACTAGTCAGGATCAGGATTTACTGTTCTAAACTTACGTTGGTAGTAGCAATGCGACGTTCACACTGCACCATATGGTTTACGATAAACACAGACGTAACCAACATTACACTGTGAAGATATTTAGCTCGAACGTAAACCGTCTTCAAACTGTTTATCATTTGTTTTCACGGCAATGTACATCTTAATGTAGGGGTGCAGACACGTCACCGGAAGAGCCCGTCAGTTAGTCCTGAACTGAAAAAGACTTAGAGTTCGCTCTAGCCCCACCTATAGTGTAATAAAGTACCTTTTCCCCTGAACTATTATAACGTTAACTAGTTACACAGCTACATACTTTACCGAAGTAAGTAACTTGTGTAAACGTAAAAATTACACTTATAGACTTATATATACATATATTCTAGGTGAGCAATAGATTTAAGACTTGGATATTGGTTATGAATGAATGGGGACATCATCATCCATGTGAGGTGAGACAGACTCTGCTTTTCAACTTTCTTGTAGCTGACCTTGCTATTCATGCTTTATCGATGTTCGATAGTGATTTTTCTCTGGCGTTGTCGGCTTGAAAAGATATTACTTTCCTAAAGCTCAACATATGTTTTATATTAAAAACTAAAATTTCCATTTGCATTGTAAAGATGCCTATCTGGTTTCAGAATTTTCGTTTTAGTAAATATATGGATAATTTACGATAAAAATCCAAAATGATTCCTAAAAACTTGTAGCTTAAGTACAAGTGGGGTTCATTTTATGTGATGAAGTGTCCTGCTTGCGTTACAATAATTTTAAGGAAATATTTGTATTGTAGTTTTCCTCGGTATTTCCTTCGTGGTATGATGTTGAACCCAAGGGATATGTTAACTGGACCTGCAGGATGCCCTGATAATATCATTAGTCATCTCGAACACATTTTCACACTCACATTGTCTCTAATGTCCCAAAATATTCCCTTGCATGCCAGAATATGGAAGGAACTACGGTTTTCAAGATATTGTTAACTTGCTGAATACTAGAGTACATGTAACTACATATGGTCTGCATTTCAGGCGCTGGTAACACTACGAACTTCAAGGCACAGAGCAGGTCATCAAGCGAGATAACTCTGACATGGGATCCTCCACAACCCCGACCTGGTGTCACTCAGTACAACTTAACTGTGTATGAAAAACAGGAAGACAGCGAGGGTTACGACACTCTGAAGTTCATAGCACTTTCAGGTGTGTTTGTTTATTTCACACTTTTATGGTTTGATCTTAATGAATGGTCTTGAACCAATTGGCGTTTTCACACATAACTGTATGATCATATACAGGATACCCTTACCACTACCATGAAAATCGATAAAACGTAAATGATCTATATATCCTTACATGACTCCAATATCCTGAAAGTCAATATAGATGCACCTTTTCATAAACTCACTTCAGTTCCCGTTCAACAAATCTGGCTGTCATGTAACACTGAAGGGTGTAAACGAGATTTTTGAACATGCTATACCTTCACACTTGGTTTTGAAGTGGGAGAGTTTAATTAACACCGCTTTTGGTAATATTCCATTAATATCACGACGGGGGACACCAGAAATTGGCGTCATGCTTTGAATATTGAACACGGGTCTCCATAACTACTCATATAATAATCAGTCTTGACAACAATTTTGCTATCGATTGAGGTGTTTAAGGCCAAAACCGGCTCGTGTATCAACCCGTCAAGTACTCGCTATACGTTACCCGTGTTTACACATGATTTTTGCTAAAAAGGTTGGGCAAACCATCAATTCTAACTAAATACAAAGCAACCTATCGGGCTTACACGAAAACAAATGGCTTGCTGGTACTCCTTGCTTTACAACGTTCTGCACTGTTCGCCGTATTCTGTCATTTCGATAAAAGTAACTTTGATAAACATTTTCCAGAAGAAATCCTTTCACTCGGTATCATGTGATGTCTCCACGCTAGGTTTTGGCCAAGGTTTGTCTAATTATTCGCTCTTGTGTAGGGAGGAAAGGGCAACTTGTCTGCGTCAATTGTGCAATTTTTATGCTTGAAATGCAATCAGCTCCAAATATGGTATGTATTAGGAAATAGAAACACTATCCAAACAGGCGCTTCGGATAATAACAATCATGATATAATGTGCACGAATGCCGTTTCCGACGAAACTGAAACTGTCATTGAACCTCTGTCTGAACAGATGACGCCTTGGACTAACTGAAATCCTTTAGTCGACTTGATAATGATGCTCAAACTCTTGCCATATAAAGTTGAAATGCAGAGAGGCATCGTAATATATTTGTAAACCCATAGGTATCGGATAATAAAGTTCGAACACGGAAAGCTGGACTCGCGCTGAAGCACATTGGATCTCGAGACTTGCACACATTTCAATGTCAGCAAGTAAATGTCCGTCAAGAGACCGACCACCTGACTACAAAGATGACAAAACCTCCTAAAGATAGGGGTAGTACCTCACGCACTCAATAGCCACTTTGTAAAAGGAAACAAAACTCCAACATCGAAAGCATAGAAATATGGATCTGTTGTTTCTTCACAGAATACAAATTTGTATATTATGGAGTAACATTTCGATAGGTTTTACTTTTGTTCAGCGCTAATCTGGCTGCGCTGCGCGATGCGACACCTATCGGAGGGTCGAAGAGAAGCTGTCTATCATTACAAGGGATTTTCAATAAAGAGGTACAGCCAAACTGACAGATGTTTTTGTGTTTGATTAATGCGTTCAAGAACCTCATTATCACGTACAGTGGAAAAATCTGCACAGTATCCCTTCAGTTTTCAGGTAATAAATAACTTGGTCAGTGAAATATGAAATCTGAGATATATCATTACCAGACATAATAATTTAACTTTTAAATAATATTTGCAGTTCTGGTAATATCACCACATGAATACTTTCATTGTATAATTAATTTTTAACCCGTGTCCCATCAAGTGGAGCCTCGGAGTCCACTTTGATGGTATGCTAAATCTATATTTCTCGATATAAATGTTCAGTATTCAGTGTATTCCTGAAATTACAATACTGATTGCTGTGAAAAAGTTTCAATTTAATTATTCGGAAATGATTACCATTGATTTTGAAAAGCAAATATCTATCAAAGATGAACCATCGAGCAAGTTTGAGATTGAAGCAATTTTCGCGATGATGATGGTGGTGGTGGTACTGATACAGTACCTTCTGACAGTGGATCACATTCTGAGTTCGAACCTTCCTCTGAAGAAAGTGTTAGTAACAGCAGTGACAGTTCTGATAGTGTTCTGTTCTTTCTACCAACACAAGCGGTGAGCAGTATGTAACTAAGGTAAAGATGGAACAGTTCTGATCATCAATATCGCGGCCCCAATCACACAACATCCTCTAAGGTCCTTTGTAGAAAAGCATCGATTGTGACCATGTCGCACAGTCCAACATACCAATGCTGAAGGGAAGCGACTTTTCAAGCTAGGAAAGGAAACTGGAGAGACACAGATGCGATGACAATTCGTGCTCTTATTGGAATGCTTCTCACACTCATGCTCTTTTATCCAGTACATGCCAATGAAGCCAGTTAAATGTGGTTTGAAATTGTTTTGTATCGTAGACTCAATCGTAGATCGTATCGTAGATCATTTTACCCACTCAGATTCATTCCATATCATGGAAAGGAGGGCAGAGACAGACAGGTGAATTTGGGCAGGACAGATAACTCAGGACTTGAGTAGACCTTTCTTTCGGACAACAGAAATGTTACAATGTTACAACTGAAAACTTTTTCACATTTATGTTAAAATGGCAAGTTATGGAAATACAAATGTAGCTATGTTGAGATTTAATCCATAAATGGTGGAAAATGCATTTACATTTTCTAAATGTTAAACATTACTTTTATATGACACTCTTATTAAAGAGTTAAAGAGGCAACATTCTCCGAACTTTTGTCACTGCCAGCTTTGTGTACCTATTGTGATACATTATAGAACAAGTTTTATGGATAACAACTTCTTTATTTCGTGAGTGCGACGTTTCGATACAGATTCTTGTACCGTTGTCAAGCAAGAGTGATGTATCCATAAAACTTGTTCTATATTGTACGTCTCAACTTCTAAAATGCCACTCAAACAAGTTATTGTGATACATGGCTGACTGACCGAGTATGGTTTTTACGTCGCTTTTAGCAATCTTCCAGCAATATCACGGCGGGGGGCACCAGAAATGGGCTTCACAAATTGTACCCATGTGGGGATTGTGATACATGATATTGTGATACATTATATTCATGTTCTGTTATCTTTACAGAAGAATGCAGTTAGGAATTGTACATTTCAGGGTGGGGAATCAAGACGTACACATTTGGCAATCTCTCCAACTATTGGCTTTACAAGTTTGATATAGCAGCTGAAACACGCATTGGTGCTTCAGCCATTATCACAAGCGGCCCTGAGATGACGATGGAGTCAGGTACAAAGACTAAGATGAATAAAAACATTATTATTTTTCACACACACACACACACACTCACACACACACACACACACACGAGTACAGTCAATTGTGGATACACGTTACATATATGACACCTGTTGCTTTGTAACTCATTTTTCTATTCAATTGCTTCAATAGTCTTCAAGCCGTTCTCATTATATTCCCAGAGCCGACGGGTGTGTTGGAACTGAAAGTCGAGGACATCACTGATGTGTTTAACCAGGTACAAGTGTCGTGGAAGTGTCCCAAACAGAAAGATGGTAGAAATGGACGGATTGTTAACGCCTGTCTGCATTATTTCACAAACGTAAGTTGAATTATTTGATCAATCTCTCTTTATACGAAGCTATGGCTGCACTCTGCATTGTTTCTAACTACGATCAGTGAATTGTTTCAGAGCGATATGCAGGGAAAGTGGAATTATTCAAAATTAGATAAAAAAATATTAATTTCTCCCTGAATGTGATACTTTCCTGACTGATTTTTTAGTTTTGGATTGTTGTTTTTAATCTGTAAACACATTAATTCCGTGAACACTTATACATAAGTCACTGCCCATTGCTGATAAACATGTATTATGATTGACTGGGGCACGTTAAAACGTCTTCATTAATTCGTCAGGGATACTATTACGTACCACTTATTTATCATGTATGCTAGTGTAAGCTTGTTCGAGTGTCATCATTGTCCATACGAGCTCATTACAAATCTGCTTCCACCTGTCGTTATATTTGTTCACCAGCAACAGTCGACATATAATCCTATAAGCAAGAATGAGAACTTCACCAATAACGGGGACTGCATTTGGAATGTGAAGGTGACCGTAACTACAGAATTCAAGTATCTTTTCGAGGTGAGTTGAGACACGAGGCATATCACTATACTCATTAAGAATGTGATTAATATGTTCATAAGGAAGTTTCAATCTAGGCAACTGTAAATGATGAAGAACCCGAGCCAAGTGAGACTGGTGCATCATCACAATTTCCAACATGGCCATAAAGACAATATCAGGTCGTAAGGTGTAAGATCGCCCCTGAAATGTAAGTCAAGTGAGCGTATACAATTACCTGGTTGTCGTTTGTCCTCTGGCCTGTGTCGACGTCATCAGTAAGTATGTATTCCTGAGACAAAATGTACCAATAATCTAAAATTTCATGTGTTGGTTTTCATCAGTCACATTAATTCTTCCCCATGCAGCCACGCAGAAAACAAACGTTGATTGAGCAGAGGCAACAGCGAAATAATAAATGATATGATGGTAAAATTAATGTAGCCACAACAGTGGTCAAGCTTCCAAAACAGGCCTTGATGTCGAGGCTGAAAAAGGTGATATGTAGACAACTGCTGGTTTTCACTACACATGAGATAACAGCGGCATGTGCTTATCCCCTTGTATAGTATTTTTCAGAAAATTATGGGGCGGTGGTGTAGCTTAGTGGTCAAAGCGTTTACTCGTCACGCCGAAGACCAGGGTTCGTTTTCCCACATGGGTACAATGTGTGAAGCCCATTTCTGGTGTGCCCCGCCGTGATATTGCTGGAATATTGCTCAAAGCGGCCTTATACCATACCCACTCACTCCAGAAATTTATATCTTGTACAAAGTAGTTAGATTGGTTGCTGTTCTGGAAGATTCCAGATCACACCTAAACCGTAAGACGTCTAAATAGAACAACGCCAACACCACTCGTTACATCTCACAGTAATACATTCTGGACAAGTAACTATTGTTCAAACACAAACTCCTTACGAATAAGTCATTCGCTTGATTGCCTTTTTCCTAAATCTTGTTTCTGAATCTAGGTGGTCCTCCAACCGCTATCCAGAGAAGTTATCTCCCCTAACAGATGCGCGGGAAACCTCATAATTTTTATTGTGTTTTCTATACAAAATGTTTCCAAATTTAGGCCTCTTATTTGGTTATCATGGGTAAATCTAAGGGCTTTAAATAAATTTGGTCATCTCTCTTGGGTTCAAGAAATTGCTCAGCCTGCAGGAAATTAATGACTCCACAGGATCCCGATGGTAACACTCCCTGCTCTATCTTCTGTCGTTGTGAGGCTTGTCATTAGCTATCTCCATCAGCTTTCAAGAAGTATACTCTAGCTGTTAAAAAGGGTCAAGAAAAATGACGTAGAAATTGTGCTCCCGTACTCCAGCAAATTGTACTACGCAAATTCGTCTGGCGTGTATTGCGACATTTTCAAACAATGCATTATATCAGATTTATTTCTGCCTTTTGTCCTAATTACCACGCGAAAATTATTTGAATATCAACGGTAACTGCACAACGGCCGCCTTTGTAAACTGTTGACCATATATCTACGTGGGCTGCTGTGATATCTTTTTAAACATGCGTCACCAATGCCGATATACAGGCCATGATCCAACCGACAACATTAATCTCGGCATTTACTGCCGACGGTCAAGCGAGGTGCCAGGATTCTTTGAGCGGTCTTTGGATAGTCATATCTGGACGAGCAACACGACTCATAAGCGCTTGAGAACATTGTTTACCGGAACCGTTTCCGAGCGATGAGTGACTCGAAGGCGGCATTGTATTATGCGTGACAAATTGTTCTCGATTTCCTTACGTCATTATATCGTAACATTATTGTTATCGTCACAAAGAGTCTGAAATCATATTCATTCTACATATTTTCTCTGTGACTAGGTACGTCTCTACAACAGAGGGTTTTCAGGCTCTGTAGTCAGTGTAAGCAAAGGCATATTGGGAGGTGGTAAGTATTGAATTATTGACTAACATTTCGACTTTCCAGGTGATGTCGCTAGTATTAACTGCAATGATATCGCTAGTATTAACTGTCATTCAGCAAAATAGTTGGTTAATAAAAGTGATCATTTCCAGTAATAGCAAATCTGTACGTACGGTTTAATCTGTACGGTTTTGGAATGTGCTCTGTAATGTGTTAACTCAAATGCTGCTATCGCGTCACATGTGTCCAGTGGAATTCACCAGAATTCACCTTATGATTTAATGATATTGTGGATCGAGGTCACTCAATGTGAATTACGCCTCACGAAATAATTACACGGGTATGATTTAAGGTAGAACACATCTCTTGTAAGGGGTCCCGATTGCATCTAATTAACATTGTTTAAATTCTAGTAATTCTAAAATTGAAGATGAACATTTTCCTATCAATGATAATTTGAGTATTTGTTACTTTGTAACTGACTTAAAATGTGTTCTGCATTGGGCATATGATTTCTAAAATCAGACAAGTGTGTAGAAACGAAAGTGTTAATGACTATATTTCCAAGTTTGTCTTCTGTTCCAAAGTTGTTAAGCGTTTTATGTGTGTGTGAGTGTGTGTGTGTGTTTTAAAACAGTGAGTGATGTCATTGGAATAGAGTTGTTATTCGTCAACAGTCATTAGATTTTGATAAAATCCGAAAAGATGCGGTGTGTGTATTTTTGCAAGAAGTGAGTAAACTTTTCTAGTCATATGATATCATTTTGTTTATTTGTTTGTTCTCTAACGACCAAATCTGCAATGGGCAAGCTATATGTCCTCTACCAGATCTAGTGACCGACATGATGAACATCGATATACGCAAATAGGATTCTTTGACATGTATCAACCATTATAAGACACTGACGTGTTTAGCTCAAGTTAGAGTGAGTGAGTGAGTTAATATTTAACGTCACATCGGCAATATTTCAGCCATATCGTGACGAAACTAGAAAATACCCATTATCCTGACAACTGTTGCTATGGAGCTGTGCTCATCAACTCTTCAAAAATATAACTGAAGTGGAAGTTATATTTATTCCTTCAGTACAAAGTAAAAGAATTCTGACAGCACGGATGGTTTTAACAATATTGTCAACTGAAAAACAGCATTCGTACATTTTCACATGCGATTCTGGGTCAATTTCGTAGAATTCTAATTGACAGCTAATTAATGAAAAATACTGAGAGCAAACACATTTCTGAGTGACATGGCATTTTACAAGGCCAATTTAGAGAATGATAAAATTTCAAGTGAATATGAAATTTTGGACTTATCCACCTCTGCATGATTCTTAGGTGGAATGCTACTTAAGCATCCACTGTCTATTTTGTAGCCCCGCTGCAGTCGGCAGTTATGGAATCTGTGAAAAAAGGAGCTGGAGAAACAGAGGAAACGGTGACACTGAACATCTGCCCGAAGTGTCTGAATGATCGAACAAACGGTCAAGTAAATATCACCGGGATGATGGTGTGTAAGACAGGAGCAAGCTGTGGACAAAGGAGTGAGTATACTGTAGACGGAAATACTTTCAAATCTCATATTGCGATGTTTTTCTTATTTGCAATTAAACATATCACTTAAATAAATTGAAAAAAAAAATCACTGTTGACGTGGTCAAAATCCCCTATTTAACGTTGTAATAGTGTGTATGCTATGTATCAAGCAATTTGCTTTGTTTGTTTGTTGTTTAACGCCACACCGTGCAATATTCCAGCTTTCTGGCGATGCTAGCAATTGGAACTTTTTTGGAAATTGTTAATGTGATTAAAAATGATACAACTGCAAATGTTAATGTCCGGTTCTCTTGATGTAGAAATAAATACGTTCCTGTTTGAATACTTGGTACTAATTATGCAGGAAGACGTCAGCGCAACAACCTCTGCTGGACTATAACAAAATTGCTAACTGGAATGTGGCCAGTGCAAATAGTTTCAACGTGAGTACAGGGCAACAAAGCCAGATTGGCTTGCTGGAAATATTGGTGAGTACTGGTAACATCCTTACTGCAACAGCTGACACGTGGTTACAATATTTAATACGGGATAAAAAACATAATTAAGGTATCTTTGATTCTAAACTAATATAAATCAATAAATGCTCCTGGGATGGTTTTTTTCTGTTGACATATACAGCTGCCTTCTGCAATTATGTACAAATTGCTTTTTCAAAGGTCAACAAATGTCCGTGCAACTGCAGACCCTTTCGGGAACGCTAAGTGTTATTGACCTAGTTGGGTGACCTAGTTATTGACCTAGTAGGGTGATCATTTTCCCAAACATGTCATAAATATTGGTGTTTAGGCTCATTGACTGATTTGGATTATGCATACTGGATTGTTTCATCGCGATACATCCGGATTAATGCTCTGATGTTTAACAACACACATACAAAACGTCATTGATACATGATGCTAATGATTATATTTTTATTGACAGGTAAACCCACTTTGACCTTTACTCTAGGGGAGGAAGATTGCAGTGGAAACCTGCTAGGCGTTTTCTGTAACGGGAAACTCCCTGCAGGAGAAACATTTATGTAAGTTTTGATGACTCCGACAATCGAATATTCGTATTGTGAATATTTACAATACTAAGCATTTCAGAACACTTGCTCATGAGTAATACATCTTTAGGCTGCATATAGATCCATATTCTAGATTCGGTAAAGTAGTGACTTGTTACTTGCTCTGATGGCAGGCTCACCACTGTCACACGTTTTTCAAACGCCAGTGACGAATGTTGTGAAATCATGCACCGACAAGCCACAAACATGAAGAGCCCGTCGTGCAATACAAGGCCGACTCGTCAGCCGATCTACATCAAAACCGCTGTCATACTCCAGGGGTCGTACCATTGGCAATCATTGTACCATCAGGCTCCATTCCCTGCATGTACGACCGATGTTACTGTTGGTTGGACCACATCATAAATCGAGATTGCAATCTGGCTTCATAGAACGTGTCCAAAGTACGGAGGATGTTGCTTATTGCTAATTATGTCTCTCTTTCCCCTCCCCTAGTTAACTCAAGTAATACAACACATTTAACGTCAAGCATGTATTTATTCATGCATACATGCATGCATGCATGCATAAATACATACATACATGCATACATAAATACATACATATACGCACACACGCACGCACGCACGCACGCACACATACATACAGTTTTTCTGCGTTATTTTCAGTGTTTACGCTTTCACGTGCACAAATCATGGGTGTACCACAAGTCCACAAATTGAAGTTACAACAAAAGGTATGTTTCAAGAATAAATAACCTGACTTTGACTCATTACATATAATGTATCTGATAGGAATCATTTAGACCATATCAACTATAAATAACTGTACATCTAATTACAGCTTCGTTCCCAATTGCTGCTGTGGTCGGAGGACTAGTTGCTGCAGTTGTCGTCATCGTTGTTGTGATCGTCGTCGTGGTTATCCGTAGACGAAGGTATGTTTGAGATTCAATACGTACGAAATTCCTTCCACAATGTTCAGCAATCTTTGCTAAAAGCTCGTTCCGTTTTATGATCCCGAATCTATCATTACCATATATTTATGAATAAAAAATGAATAACTGTGAATGAGTGATGGTCCCACTGGGTTCGCGAAAGGTGTACGAAGGACTAAAATGTCATGATACTGGGTAAATCCATGTTACTCTCAAGTGAGTGAGTGAGTTCTGTTTTACGCAGCTTTTAGCAATATTCCAGCAATATCACGACGGGGACACCACAAATGGGCTTCACACACATTCACTGGTATCTGCCGTCATCAAGATATAGCATGGGCAAACACTGTGCTAAAATTAAGTCGATTATATCATGCAATGTCTCCACTGTGTCCAAAATGAAAAAAAATCGTCTAATTACGTTACTTATTAAACAGTGCATCCATTCTTTGACATACATATACATACCCAAAGGTTCTGATTTCTTACAGAAAGCACAATAAGGAGAGACATAGGAAGAGCAGAGATGAAGTCATCGCAAATGATCAAATCCGCCCAGAGCAAGGTGACCTATACGAACAGATTCCCGATAGTCAGATGGTAACTGTCGACAGCAGCCACAGTAATTGGGGTTGTGTAAACTATGTGTCAGAGCAATACTCTCGAAACATTGAAAATACCTATGACGCACTTACCACTTACCAGAATGCAGATGGTCATGATTATGGGAGGATAAATGTTGAAACCAGTTTTAAATAAAACTACAAATAGCAATAGCAAAATGAATACCATAGGTTCTTCAATGAAATCATGTATAGTACATGCAGCCAACCTTTTCAAATGCTATTGCTGTTTAGTTTGTGAATGATGAGTACTCAGGATATTAATCAATGTTCATGTACGTGACAGGTGAAATGTTTTAAATAAAAGTAGCGATGGTAAATTGAATACCATATATTCTGAAATGCAAAACTGTACAGTACACATAGCCAACAAAATCAAATGCCTTTGCCTTTTAGTTTGTGACTGATAAGCACTCATGTACATGTACGTGGCAGGTGTAATGACTCATTGTGTAACGAAAAGCATAAGAATGTACCATCTAGTATTATGTAACACATATATACGCTATATGATGTAGTTCAACCCTTGTCGGTTCCATAATTTAAAGAAACCATTACAGTTTCTGTACGATTCCGACTAGATCAGTTTAATAATATGTTTATGGAGGAGTGGAGGCTGGAACGTACCATAGACATTAATCTTCTCTGCATAGTGGTGCTACTATCCACAACAAAATGTTTTGAACTTAGCATTGTTCAACAGAGCCACACGTTTATGCTTAAAAGTGTTAACGATGGATCATGAATTATAAATGCTAATGCAAAGGATTAAAACACAGACAAGAGCTGACTCCAAACTTCACATGCAAACACTTTAAGTCTGTAACAACTTTCTATAATCTGCACGTGCCGCACAGGAATGTGCCATACCTCTTTTGGACATTTTCAGAAAGGCCGAGGACCATTCTTTCTGTCAGTCTGGTCGATTGAGCTCATCATATATTTGTGATTTACTTGACATCGTTCATTGCTAAGGAGCCTAAAGAGTTCAAACCTTACCTTATCCTTGACTTGGGAGATCTTCCCGAGATAGAAATGTATGATCACTGCTTTGCTGATGTAAAAAACGATTAAGTGATAACAATCATGATTTAAGAATGAGCCACGACATAATCCTTTTCCCATATTACCAATATGTACAGCTTCAAGGAAAGTGTGCTTTTAGGTCAGTTGCAAGAAGTATCCTTCTGATACATATGCATACATTTTTATGTGCCGGTACAGAGGTCTTTACACTAATTGCACCACATTCGTACAGTAACGCTTTTCGAGTTATTCCTGATAACTTCAGGAATTGGAAGTATTTAATCTTATTTTATGTAATATTTGTTCCGACTACTCGAGAGCTAAGATACTCTGTAATCCCTCCTCTCTCAGACACTCTTTTCGAAAATATCATTTGTGTTTATGGTAAAGGAATATGTGATCGTTTGCCAGCATGGAAACTACAAGATACGAGATTATAGTACACAAAACACCTGTTTCGTTAGTATTAATCTCCGACAGTCAGACAATCCTACATCTTTATATGGACTATATGCCACGGCCGTAGGATTAACCACTTCATTGGTCAGATAACAAACGTCAAGGTTTGGTTACTAAGTAAGCATGTTTATTTAAAGACAGGATTGGCAATCGTAGGAATAGTTTTCTTTGTCTCATGAGGTCTCTGACAGGGCAAACCCTGTTCACAGAAGTGTAGTTTGTCCGGAAAACGTCTTGGTAAGATATATATCACAGCAAAATAACTTGGTTTCCGCAGTGGAAACCTGGCGAAACTGGACTGAAACCTAAGTTTCCACCTAGAATCCAGTGAGTTTCCGCAATAACGGAAAATTACAATTACCCACTTTCTAAGGGTTTCCGCAAGGTTTCCGTTACCCACACTCCAACAGGTTTCCGCAAAGGTATCCGTTACCCACACTCCGACAAGTTTCCGTTGAGTTTCAGTTAACTTTGAATCCATCAGGTTTCCGCAAGGTTTCAGTTATTAATAAGACTCCAACAGGTTTCCGCAGAGTTTCAGTTACCAACTATTCGACATAGTTTCCGCATAGTTTCAGTTACCGGTTTCAATTTCAGGTTCACAGGTTTTCATATGCGTTTCAAAGAGCCAAATTTAAACATTGTTCTTACTCATATCATCAACTCTTGTTAAAACAATATAAGCAATTTGTTATCATGACATTTACTTAAAGAAAAACAGAATATATAATAAGATTCATTGTTTTATTTCTCAACATGAATATGAATTAGCATTTAAGGCAAATAAAGATCATACATATAACTAGTAATATAGCACTAAAAAACAGGGCAAAACATTTTGGCATAACTCAATCCAGTTTAAGAAATCATATATCATTTATAACAAAGTAGTAATTTTTCATCAGTTAAACTTTCATTCACTTATTATCCTGAAATAACATGTTAGATATGAAATTTATTTCTAAAATCATGCTAATGGTGAAAAATAACATTAACATTCAACTTAACACAGTAATAAAACATAGCTGCATCGGACATTTATTTGCACGCCTTGGCATTCAGCCACACACTCTATGTCACAACTATCGCCAAACATCCACTATGATATACATCATACAATAACACAACATACAGCTTTACAATACAAAAAATAAAATAAAATTACATATGAAATTGAAAATAAATTCAATTATATTGCAAGAGTTGGTCAGTTAGCCCAATAAGGGGGCATCCCTGGGTGGAGATCCCTCCGGTTGATTGATGCCTCATCCTCGTCCCTCGTTGGCCATGACGAGAGCAGGAGGTGTAGATTCTTTCCAAGTCCAGTGTCTTCGTGTATGCCCTAAGCTTGCTGGACTCCCAGACAAAGGGGACGGAATGCAACTAATTGACGTCATCTTCGTCACTCACGACTGGTGATGTCATGTCTATGGTGAGTGTTGTCGCTACCTTTTCTCTTCGTCTATCTGGCCAATCGATAGATGCAAGTCTGTTTAGGCGTTGTGCAAGTTTCTGAAAATGGCAGGTAATAACGAATTACTAGGTTATTTTGATAAATTACACAAACATCAATCAACAAGAAACTGAAAATGCCAAGGATGATTTAAAATGAGTAATCCAAAAGGAAGTTTGAATAAAAGAGAACTAAATTGAACAATCACACTTTGCACTAGTTTTCTCAAAACTCAAATTATGCAATTCATCACACTTCATTGACCGAATGAAATATCTTATTTTCTAAAGAGGACACACAATCTATACACAATTTGTTCTGAGTTACATGCTTCCCAGTCCAGAGGTAGTAATACGTTATATATATATATGAACATTTATTGCATTTTCTATATAGTAAATGATACTAGTAATAGATTTTCATCAAATTGCTATATTCAATCTCTACAGTTCGTATTGAGCCCATTTCTGGTGTCCCCCCTGCCGTGATGTTGTTGGAATATTGCTAAAGCGGCGTAAAACCAAACTCAGACAGTCAGTCGTATTGTTGAAGGCACAAGTATATTCACCCAGTAGTGACTGTATGTTTACACCATTAAGTCTTTGAGGTGTATTTAGAAGTGAATAATGTAAGATATGACAGCTTATGGATGTCAACGTCTTTATTATGTAAAAAAATAATAAAGGAGTTGACATCCATAAACCTTGTCTCTACACTATTAATTGGAAATTATTTACTATTCATAATGTAAGTCACTACAGATAGGTCAAAATTACCTTCACATGTTACTGCTGACCATCCTTGATCATTTGTTATACAGTCTCCAGACACATCATCAGCTTTGCTGAAAAAAATAAACAATAACACGTTACTTTTCTTTGCATTTCCCCATTCATTCATTCGAGTTTTAAAAAAACCCTTAAACCTGCAGCGACATTTATACCAACAAGCAAACTACAGATTTATCACTTTAGGTTATGCAATCAGTAAGTGAACGGCCTGACATAAACATCCTGATGAATGAAGTTTAGTTATCTCATGTGACATAACCTTGGAGTAATTACGGTATTGTAAAATCAAGGGGTCAGTTTGACTGCAATTTCACACAGGTGAAGTTAAGATTTATTTGGTCCAATTTGAAATCATGATTAAGTTACCGGTTATTCAAATCCATTTGCAAATGTAACTTTAGTATAGTTCATTTTGTGAAAATGTATCTAGTGAAAGCATAATAATAAAATATTCAAAGTGAAATTATGTCTATGTTTCGTAGTACCATAAACACATACCTTCAGTAAGAGAGGGTGATCTTTTCTCCACGAGTAGTCGTGACACATGTTTCCTCACAACAGCGTAAATGAATAAAACAAATCCATTAATATATAATCTGTTTGCCATATTTTTCAAAATTGTAGCATATTTTAGATAGACTTATTTTACTTCACCAACCTTAGTTCGAGCAAAACAGTTTATACAGTCATGGGACTTAAATATACGTCCGTCGGCAAAATTCTCATAGACTTGCATGCTATTTTAGTGTAGCTGTGTAATTTTCATTAATTCATTTTTACATATTTGGTTGTCAAATTTTGCAGGTTGTTAGAAATTATCTTGGTCACAGATACGTAATTTTCCACATTGTAGTTACATGAGCAACATATATATACAACATTGCGTATTCTTTTCCCCATAGACCGCCATGTTAAAAATTGCCATAACCATGACACGTACTGAAGTGAAAATAAAACAGAAATTATGCTCTTTGTAGTGAGATGATTCATGACCCATGTGCAAAATATGAACAATATCAAACGGATATTAAATAAATTCAAGACATATTTCTAGCTGCACCAAATTAACATGTAAGTCGAATAATGCATAGTGACGAATACCCATAGGCCAGTGGGCTGTAATTCGATAGATTAGCTTGTTTACCAATCCAGATTTCCGTACGTAAAGTAGGCCAATTCATTAAACGTTATTTGACAACAAAATAAATTGGTCTTACCTGACAGGGTCGTGGTACTGCGAGTTTTTCGCAGCCATTTCCATCTTTCTTTTCCAGGCAGCGAATTCTCCCTTCCAGTGCTTTTGAGGGAAACTAAGGCGGCTATGAAATTGGCGTCTCGCAAAGACTCACGGGAAAAACACTTTGTTGTTGTTTTTTAATCTAAATCTAGCATTACAGTTTGACAATGTCTTTCCGTTATACAACAAAATAAACATACACTATACACCTAAAATGTCAGCTGTGTGTTTTATAATAATTTAGGTAGTCTCGCGTGACGTGATCCGGTCGCCATTGTTTTATTCTGGTTTACATTGCCGACATCAAAGGGACTGTGAAAGGTGGAAATGAGCAGATTGAATGTGAGTACCCAAAGTGACAACAGTCGGCTGTTATGGGCTTAAGGGTCTTTTCATCGGATTATGGGCACTAATTGCTCCTCCTCAGTGTCAAGCATCAACATGTAGGCCTAGAGATAATTAACAGTGAATAAATCTGAAAACATATTCACGTTACTTTAATAGTCCTGGGTGCCGTTCCACTAACCGATTTTAGGCCGATTGTAGCCGGTCCCGATCTTACGATCCGATCCAAGCTTAGATCGAGACTCGTTCGTGCGAGAGATAGAGGAATGGGAGGCACGAATTATCTCCCTTTGCATAGTCTAGCAAATGATGGAAGTAGTTTACGAACCAACTGAATGAGTGAGTGAGTTTAGATTTAGGCCGCACTCAGCAATAGTCCAGCTATATGGCGGCGGTCTGTAAATAATCTAACTAAGGTGCATAGCGTTCACTAACATGAGCGTTCATGTTAGTGAACGCTATGTATCTTAGCTATAAATAATCGAGTCTGGACCAGACAATCCAGTGATCAACAGCATGAGGATCGATCTGCGCAGTTGGGAACCGATTACATGTGTCAACCAAGTCAGCGAGCCTGACCACCCGATCCCGTTACTGGCCTCTTACGACAAGCATGGGTTATTGAAGTTCAATATTCTAACCCGGGCCTTCATTGGTATTTTTCCAACCATGTGTAAACGTGGAGAAAAAAGCTAGAGCAAAATATTAGGGTAGTGAGCACCTTGGTTTCAGGTGCAAGTGCGTGTGAACGCTGGGTATCAGCATAATATAATATTAATAAATGCATATTTATAGTGCGCCTATTCCAGATCCTGGGGCATGCTCAAAGTATTTACAGCCGAGATTATAAGTAATAAACTGAGAACAGGTTTTAAGTCTGGACTTTAAAAATGTCAATTGTGTCAGAGCTTTTAATATGTGCCTGAATAACACGCGACCTGCCTTTAGAATCCCCCACCAAATATGCGCAGTGACATCAAACATATTTGTATCTTTTTGCTTCAGAACATTGTTCACTTCACAGGTGTCCCATGACGTTGCAATATTGTTGTACAAATGTGTTACACCGACTCGCTCGGTTGTGTTCCCATGACGACAGTGGTCAGACTGGCCTGACATTTGTAAGGCTTCAGTGCAGTGTTTGTTTACATCACAGAAATATACATATTCATTTCATGGGGGATTTTAGGGGACGCTCACGGTGAAATGCTCGCTCTTATTTTTCATATAGAATAGGAAAGCCACCATTTTGGTTTCTCTACGATTGATTTTAGCTATCCTAAGTTGGTCATGAGCAGCTTAGACTTTGAATCTTAACTTTACGATTGACTTGGGTAAGATTGGTTCGTGGAACGGTATGCCGATCGTAACGTCACGCTAAGATTGGGATTTTAGGGTTTTACGATTGGCGTAGGGCTAAGATCGGTTAGTGGAACGGCACCCTGATCGAGCTTCATGAGTCCTACTCGTGAGAACTTGTGTTAGTGACAAATAGGTGATTTTTCAAAACCCTGTCAGGAGTAGGCAATATACGAAAATATTTTTGCTGGACGTAAAACTTCATCATGTAAGTAATTTACCCATTGAGATCCAAACATGCAAGTGTATTAGACATGCTTATATCATGTTCATTCTTTTCAGTTCTACACCTAGATATACTATTCCCATGTATTATAAGTTAAATTATCTAATTCTGCAGTATATATTGCTAGCTTATATGTAATGTCAGCTCAATATATCCGAGTGAGTGAGTTTAGTATTACGCCGCACTCAGCAATATTCCAGCTATATGGCGGTATGTATCCAATTATACCAGTTCATCTATTTTATCATTTTATAACCATTAAATCAATTATTACATATACTTTACACTCATAGCTTTGTGTAATAATTTGTGTAATCAATTATTAAACCTCTTAGCCTTACAATGCATTGACACAAGTCACGTATAACATTTCTAAAAGAATCATTGTTTCAATTTACAGATACGTTTTGTGGATCTAGGGACTTGTTGAGATTGACAAGAGGCTTGGCTTGGTAATCATTTATAGTTACACCCTACCATGCTCCTAATTGCATTAAAGGAAATCTTAAAACAATATTTTTTATTCATCAGCATTTAGTCAAAACAAGTAAACACTAAATAGATACATAGAATAAATTTCTTTATCTTTGTGAAAAATATAATCACCAAAATGTAACAGTGCGTGGATTCCAGTGTAATTATAAGTTGATATGTTTTTCAGTTCCAAGAAGAAGACCAGTTTTCTGTCCGCACTGCCAGTCGCTTGTTTCAAGGAAACAAGGAATCCGCCTGGAATGGACGGCAGTTTCTCATCAGGTTAGTCGTCAAAGATACTTCACTTCATAGGTTTCACTTAACGACTTCAGTTTGATCTGTCCCTTTGTTATCCATCATATATCAATAATGAATATATTTAATTATTGTATATCAAATATGTAACTGTAACTGTAAGTGAATAAGTTGTGTTACACATTTTACAGTTTTTAAATTAAAGTAAAGGTCACATTAAAAAATAATATTTTTTGTTATTATATTGCTGTGAATGTTTCTTTAGAGGGTTGATAAAAGTAAGAAATACCCACGATTTTTCATTCATGGGAAATGTTAGGTTTTGTATGCTTTTCTCACTTGAGTTGGTCATTTCAATTTGAAATGAATAAGATCACATATATAATAAGGTGTTACATTCAGTGTTTAAACATGATTCGTATCTATTTAAAATATGTATGTACCGTTTTACCTATTCTTAGATTTCAATTGGCGATTTGGTAATAGATGTTACCTTGAATATGAGTACAGTAACAGTAATAAATATTACCACAATTTGCTTCAGGATACTGGGTTGGCTACTATTTTCTGGTACCAATCAATCAAATAAGTGACATGTCCAATGGAACATACAATATACATGTATACTACAGATATTTCCTTTGTGATTGTGAAAAAAATCTTTTGGGTACATCTACAAATTAGTCGTTCTAATTTTATAATTTCATTGTGATCAGATATACCACTGTGCATGTTTTGAATATGTATACATGTGTTACTTTTGGCTGTTTTTGTAGTTTTACTAAGCATTGTATGTATTGTATTTGCAGGATGATGCAGAGTCTGTGTGGGACGATGAGCATGGCAACGATGTTGTGCCAGACATCAACCAGGACTCTTCATATTCACCCACAGATCTTAAGTAGAGCATACACCATCTGTTTGCGGTTGTGGACTGGTTCAAGCCTTGTTGTAATCAACTTGGCTATATTTCCCCTTTCTCTGTGTGGCAAAACAAATGTCTCAACTCAGGCTCTGCTTCATATGTACCAGATCAGAGGATTGCTGTCAGCTCAGTATGAGTGCAATAGAAGCTTCATGATTGTCAGCAAGTTGGCAAGTCTTTACTATGTGAGATTGTTAGTGTGTATATGTTAAGATACATTGAGGCAGCTTCAAATGTACGCTTCATGTATATGGGCCCATGACCTTTCATGCAATAAACATTTGAATTTGAATTTAAAATCTGTTTAATAAATACCACAGCAAGTATGCTATGCCTGCACTAGTAGACATCATTTCATCATATGCATAAAATGTTGTAGGGTTTTGACATATTTGTATTTGCATATTCATACAGAAGTTGTGTTCTCCAATGCTGAAGATTCCCTCTTGTTGTGGCTTCTCTCATTCATACATACATACATACATACATACATACATACATACATACATACATACATACATACATACATACATACATACATACATACATACATACATACATACATACATACATACATACATACATACATACATACATACATACATACATACATACATACATACATACATCATATCAGTGACTGTGTTACCGTGTTTGTTGTTTTTCGTGTACAATGTAATAAATGGTACATTCACAAGTTATGCAGAATGGTAGTGAGTTACAAAGTCACATCGGCAGCCATATCGTGAAAGTCGTAAATCTAAATTTGTAAATGTGTACATGAAATAAAAACAGACTTATATACCTACCTGTCTTCTAAGGACAGTAAAATAACTAGTCTATCACAAATGTACACTAAAAACTGCCATGTAACCATAAACACTTTGACGGTACAGTATAAAAATGGGCTATAGATTGCCAACACCTGAAGGTTGATCAACATACTAGGGACTACGGGAACGTACAGTACTTTTGCTTCCTGCATAGACCCTAGCTGGATTCTGTATATAGAAATTATCTTGCAAATGTAACAGTAAGTAAATATTGTCCCCCAATGGAACAGCACAAAGTTAAGTTTGCCATTTCATCTAAGCTGAAACCAACAGAAACCTAGCGGAAACCTACATTACCAAGTATTCAATAGGTTTCCGCAATAGCGGAAACTAAGTCATTTTGCTATGAATGTTTCAGCGAACTGAAACTAAATGGAAACGCATAATGATAGTTTCAGTTGTAGAAACTTGACGGAAACCTAGATTTGTTAGTTTCAGTTTTGTAAACTATGCGGAAACTCGCATTGTCTGTTTCCGGATACTGAAACCTAGCGGAAACCTACATTACCCAGTATTAATTAGGTTTCCGCAAGAACGGAAACTAAGTTATTTTTGCTGTGTATGTCAGTGTGATAACGTATTTTCCTTGCATCTCACCGTCCGGACTGGTGGGGTTTAGGCATCAAATACCAATCTGCGAAACGTGGTCCTCTCCAGCAATTACAACAGGCTATTAATGATTGGAGCTGTTGAAAACAATGCTACTGGAAATCCACAAACGTTCTCGTAAAATTCCCCCCCCCGAGCTCCTTATCAGGTTTTCTGCAAGTTTGAACAAATACCTTCTGAATAGACGATTGACGACTGTTTTGTAGTTGACTGGCAACATTAAATTGTCGTCCTTGCCTGTCTGAAGAAAGTGCACAGTGTGTGTTATTTGTATACCTGTTGTGAATACCGGGGTTCCCCCGTACACCAGTATTATCGTGTCCATCTTGTGCTTATGCCCATTCCTCTATCATAGTTGCACTGTCAGCTTTGTCAAACTTCAGTTCAGCAAAAGAGGGCGGATCCATGGGGTGCATATTTGTCACTGCTAGCAGATCACGACTAGTGGTATGAAAGACACAGACTATACGTACAGAAGGCCTTGTGACAAAATGTTCATCTTGTTATTGAGGGGACATGTGCATGCACATAAAAAATGATAGTGAAGAATGTATCCGCATGAAAACGTTTGTCGGTGTATAGTATCCTCAACAAATTCAATTTCAATTCTTGAAAAAATACATATGTATCAAAGACATTATCACGCTGCCAGATTTCAACAAATATATTCAACAGACTGGAATGCTGACAGTAAATAATACCTGGTTAAAATGTATGCCACAGCCTGTTGCTTCAAGCAAATAAACAATTCAATAGCTAAGGCGTAGTCCCTCTTTCAACACTGACTCACTATAGAGTATTATGCCTATAAAAAGTGAATAGAAGCTAACAAGTGAACATTCGGACCCAATACTCTTGAATTATGGCTTCTTGGGAAGCGAAAACAGTTGATATCGTTTGTGTTAAGTAAAGGGGTCAGCGTTGACATGAAGACAATCGACATAATCGGTGTTAAATACAGTAAGTGGGTGGATACAAGTTCAGTCGGCATGACCAGTCGACACCAACAGTGTTTACAGCAATAAAAGGGTGGACGTGGCTACAGTCTTAATAAAAGGTGTTGAATACAGTAAAACGGCGGGCATGAGGACTATCGACATCAGCAGTGTTGAATACCGATCAGGGATGGAAATGAGGACAGTGTTAAATACGTTATACAGGTGGTCATGAGGACATTCGCCACCAACAGTGTTAAATACAGTGAATATGTGGAGATGAGGACAGTCGTCATCGACAGTGCTAAAAACAGTAAAAGGGTGGACATGACAACTGACATCCACAGTAAATACAGTAAAGGGATGGAAATGAGGACAGTTGACATCAACAGTGTTAAATACGGTATACAGGTGGCCATGAGGACATTCGACATCAACAGTGTTAAATAAAGCGAAGATGTGGTCATGAGGGCAGCCGACATCAACAGTCGACATTATCCGTGTTAAATACACTATAGTGGTTGACAGGAGGACAGTCGACATCAACAACGTTAAATACAGTGAAGATGTGGTCATGAGGGCAGCCGACATCAACAGTCGACATTATCCGTGTTAAATACACTATAGTGGTTGACATGAGGACAGTCGACGTCAACAGTGTTAAATATAGTATAGAGATGAAAATGCAACATGCATCTATATGGATGACAACTTCTTGTTAACTGCATAAAGCGACGTTTCGATCAGCTTGATAACGGTGTAAGAACCTCATCAAAACGTCGCTCTATGCAATATTGTAAACCATAAAATTGTATGTTTCATTTTAGACTCATTACCTTCTAGAATGCAATACAATGCAATTAGTAAAGGTCATAAGGGCAGTTGACCTTATAAGTGTGAAATACTGTAAAAATGTGGTCATAAGGGCAGTCTACATCAACAGTCTATATTAACAGTGTTAAACACAGTAAAGGGGTGGACATCGGGGCAGTCGACATCAAAAGTGTTAAACACCACCACAAATCATACTATTTGGATTAAAGGAAAATCGAAATGATCCTTTAAATATAATTCTGCTTCTTATTAAACAGACAATTTTTCACAACCGAAAGTATGGAATAGTACCAGATCAAAAGAACATTTTTAGAATCTGCTGCCAATATCATCATGCCTCAAAATGTATTGCTTTTACAACCTGTTCATATGATAGATTTACAAAATTTTGGTCATCGCTACACACTCTATTTGCCTCATAATATATTACTTGCTTCGGATAAAGTCCAAATTTAGCATGTAATGTAAGCAAAGACTGTAGACCAACATACATATATTTCCATAGTTGTATAGACTCTGATATTAGAATCTTTATATATCTATACATACTCACTTTTGATTACATGTGACATGTGAACTATACTTTGAAAAAATGTGCAAATAAAAAAACCACAACAAAAACCAGTGTTAAACACAGTAAAGAGGTGGACATGAGGACAGTCGACATCAACTGTCTACATCATTAGTGTTAAACACAGTAAAGGGGTGGACACCAGGGCAGTCGACATCAACAGTGTTAAATACTGTCTGCACACAAAGCTGACTCCAAGGTATTTACATCCGGTCACAGGTGGACTCGACCCCGGCACCGCAACCTCGCTTTATCACTAACCTGGCGCCTGAGACAGCTCGCCCACCACGCCCCATCATGTGGGTGGACATGAGGACTGTGGACATCAACAGTATTAAGTACAGTATAGAGGTGGACATGACGACTTTCGACATTAACAGTGTTAAATACCTAAGGAAGAGAGTTTCTATGCAAAATCACCGGAACATAACTCCCGATAACAGGTAACAAATCAGCCTACAACACATTTGTATTGTCGTGTGAGTGAACATACGGACTTAATAGTGTCAGGTGTACACGTAATTGATCTTGGTAAGCATCTACTAGAGTTTCATCTTGAATACCCAGGCAATCGTATACTTGACTTAACATGGACTGCATGTCATTGTCTCTGAAACAAATACTTCTTTTTTATATTGAAAAGGAGTCCCAGTGAGATAGATCCAGAACCTGAGGACATCTTGACTGTGGGTAGTTGTGTGTACACGGGATTTGGAGTTGAACTTTAACAGCCAGAAGTAATTTTAGAATATTTATCTTATCTTCTACCGGAAAACACCTGAGGTTGTATACTAGCCTGCCACACAGAGTTGAATACAGAATGTTTATAAGCTGCCTCTTGGCAACAGAAAGATGGGAGGGGGAGGGGGGGGGGACTTGAGAAGGAGACTGACAACGCAGACATTGTCATCTGACATGTGCCCCACGTTGATGTTAGGTGTGTCGTCAGTGAGCACATTAAACATTATCTAATAAGTTTCTGGCGTAACCTATTAACTAGCCCAGTTAATGTCGAAGGGAATGTGGAAACAAATGTTTTGATTAATCACACCCATACCACAAGGAAAGAAACTAGGGACGGAAGTGTGTTCAAGCGACACGTTCTTGATTGACATAACAGCGTTAGAACACTTTCCATGGCCAGAAATAGAAAGCAAAAAATCCCTTTGCATAATCACCAAAAAGCTGCTTGAAGCTTGTATGACTCTATAAGCCTTCTAGATATATTGGTTTCAGTAATTTGAATTATCAATGGGTAAGTGTGACACATTCATAACTTTCCTCTTGGGTTTGCCGTATTGTTGAATAAAGCTTTAACTGGGTTACACCTATCATATCAGTCATGTCCTGTAAAAAATTGATGACCTCACGGCTAGTGCATGGATACAAAATGGACGCCCCCCTCCCAAACCTGACTTTCACTGAAACTGTGGAAATCTGGACTTGCCACATATCCTAGACTTTCATGGGCTCTCTTGGATATATTTGTTTCAGGGTCTGTATGACAGGGACCCTTATACGGGTGTCTGCCTGAAACCTATTTTACAATTTGCTCGTTGGCTTTGGCAATCTGCCTTTAAATTTATCGAGCTGACGAATATTTTGCGCTCTTGTCATTCATGAACTCACTGAGCAAACCTGATTAGAACGCCACTGTTCACATATTAGGTCGGTGAAAGAATTTAATGTTGCTATACATTCTGAATGCTATGATAGGTGTAACCCAGGAAGAGCGTTATTCAACAATACAGCAACCGCAGAAGGAAAGTTACGACTGTGTTGTTGAACTCATAATCATCTGCATACTTATTATATATTTGAAAATATGGCTTATCACCGGGTCAACTGCATCTAAACATTACAGGAAACCTTTACTGGTGAATTGCTTTGAGCACAGCTCCGATTATTCGCTGTATTCAATCAATCGTTCCTTCATCAAAGTAACAAAAAACATTCGCCTAAACGCAACACGGTCCCAATAACAACGCAGCTGTCCGAAAACTTAGTTCCAATCGTGCATTTTTCAAAACATAATTGTGGGACATTAGTGATGTTGGACATAGCAAGCAAGCAGTAACAGAAAAATCCCACCACGAATATGTCATGACTAACGCAAGCGTAACGAGACTGGGCGATCGGTATGACCAATATAGGGGCTTCACAACGTCAGCTGGCAAGAACCTTCAACTGCAGCCAGACCACCATCAATGAATTAATAACCAGCAAACCATCCAGACCCAGGACCACCCAAGATCGGGAAGAGAGCCCTAAGAATCACGACACCGGCCGAAGACCGCTCCATTCGGCAGATCCACCTCTGGAACAGAATCGGGACGGCGATTTCAACGGCGGCGATAGCACTAGGACACGCCATCAGTCGTCCTTCGACTTGACTAGAGAGAGTGCTCTTTACAGATGAAAATCGGTTTTGTCGGTTCAGAAACGATGGCAAAGTTGGAGTTTTTCGACGTAGAGGCAGACGACTGATGCCAAACTGCGTTCAAGAAGTTCTTCCGCTCAATGGAGGAGACGTCATGGTATGGGGCGACATTTGTGGCCAGAGAACAAGACTGGTTATCATCCGAGGAAATCTGAAGTCCCAGCGATACAGGGATGAAGTGTTGAGACCATTTATGATGCACTTTATTCGACAACGCAAGGCCTCACACCGCCAGAATTGTTCGAGAATACCTGCACAATGTTAACGTTAGCGTATTGCCTTGGTCAGCGCCTTCTCCAGACATGAACCCCATTGAAGATCTCTTGGGTCATCTTGATAGCGTTTGCCACCTCCAGCGAACCGACAGGAACTTGAACAGACACTCTCTCTGTCTTATGGAACAGGATTTTTGCTGACGTCATTCGCCGACTGACAACGTCAATGAGGAGGCGTGTGTTGGCGTGTGTTGGCGTGTATGGATACCCAGGGTGGTCATATTCGCTACTGATTACGCGCCCCTTGACTCCTGTCTATATGATTCTTTATGCACTTTTTGAATGAACTCTGGTTTGTATAATGTTAATTTTAACTCCTTGACTCTTTTAATGAGTTGCAGCAATTCAAGATCAACATTACAGATAATTTTTAGTCATATCATTTAAAAATGATTTTTGTTTGTAAAATAATTATCATTAATCTCACATACGTCCTTGTTTCTTGTTTTTTGGTCAAGTGAAGTCGGTGATAACTTTCTTTTGCCCAGAAGGTTAGCGATGATTCTTATTCATTAAGATGATATAATTAAAACCATTCTCGGCACTATATGTGGGTACACTACAAACGATGTTGTTCATGACATATCTTTATATTAAATCGAGTGTACCAAAAAGAGTATTGAATAATCCGTTATCATTTGACAAGCAAGCGCCAATATAATTCCGTTTACATTTTTAAAAAAACAAACATTTCCAAATATATACCTTAAATCAAATGTTGCATTTTCGTTGATAATTGTGCATAGTTGCGTCGGTTCGAATATATTACATCTTTAATTGCATCTCACCGATTTACGTATCCGAACAGAGGAGGCTAATGAAAACTCTTCATGTTTCATATTAAGATCTGGGCATAATCTGACAAAAATCTCCCCCAAAAACTTACTGACACGAGAGGTTACGAGATGTCAGCAGTTCCAGCCTTTGATGTCTACATGTTGCAATTAATTTGTGAAAGACGAAAACGCTTTAATCGATGTCATCGTTGTTTTTTTCTTATCATTTTCACTACTATATTGGGTTTTACGTCCATTGAAATTTGTTTCATTAATCGAGATTATTCTTTCGGTGTTGACGTGGAATGTCAGCACCAGAGGCACCCAGTATCCATTGAATAACTGGAGATGTATTGATAGCACCTTCTTTCAGACGAACATCGGCACCATGTACAATCATAAAAGAGTGATAACACAACCCCTTGAAACACTTATGTAAATATTTGATGTTTTAAAAACATTTGCCTGTGGATAAAAGCAAGGGTACATATATTTTAACCAATTACTGAATTACGTGTGCAAAATCAAATTTCGAAACAAGTACTTGATAATATCATGTTATGTAATTCATAATATCGATTTATGTAATTTGACTTATGAAGCAGGGGTGCTCATCGTGTATGTGTGCAGGGAGGCTAGAAATAGCTTGCATCCCTACACAACACAGTGGGTAGTGTTCTCAATACAACCAGGAAGTAAATCACTGGTAGGCCAAGCCACCCTGTCTCCACTCCCGACAGACACACAGAGCTAGGCGTCGCAGGTCAACAATGACAGTGTGTGGCTGTTATCTGCTGGGGCTCCTGGTTGTACTTGGAGATCGGGTATGTCACTTATTCATATACATGTACTGTGAACATCGAATTCATTCATTTAATGAACATACATACATCACCTGTCCATTTTATAAAGGATAAACAGGAGTAGCTCCCGACATCACCTACCTCGTGACACAGATCCAGCAGTAATGTGTCTAGTATGTATTTCCCCCGTTGACATAATTATATCACTGCAGAAGTTACGGCGATTGAGGGAGTGGCTTTTATATAATCTTGAGCTCATTCGAAATGGGGACACGGTAGCGTTGTGCAACTGTCTGAACACGATCTCTGCTCACATACAGCTTCTCCATGTTTGACCCACATTCTAAACATTACCAAATACGACAAATGAATCAACACATATGCATGCGTAATTCGAGTAATATATATTTACTTTAATGATTGTACTCTGTGTGTGTGTGTGCGCGCGCGAGTGCGTGCGTGTGTGAGTGAGTGAATGAGTTTAGATTTACGCCGCACTCAGCAATATTCTAGCTATATGGCGGCGGTCTGTAAATGATCGAGCCTGGACCAGACACTCCAGTGATCAACAGCATGAGCATCGATCGATCGCTCGTGTGTGTGTGTGTGTGTGTGTGTGTGTGTGTGTGTGTGTGTGTGTGCGTGTGTGCGTGTGTGTGTGTGCGTGTGTGTGTGTGCGTGTGTGCGCGTGTGTGTGTGTGCGTGTGTGTGTGTGTGTGTTATAAGTTGTTCACTGGTATCGAGGGGGACATTGGCTGATGTACCCTCGATGTTTGTTTATAAAGAAACATCGAGGGTACATCAACCGATAGGCCCCGAGGGACCAGTGAACAACGTATTTATCTTACCGAACACCGTAATTTTGAACTGTTTGAAGCACGGTTATCGGATCATAGTATGGAGTACCAGACGATAAGGCGACAAGAAAAACAAATTTAGTGTTATCTCCCTTCCACCGATTTGCATACGCAAAACATCGGTAATTTCCTTACATCATAAGTGATTCAATGTTATTCGAGATAAAGAATTACTACTGCGAGGTACCAAATGAGTTCGGCATTCCCAGCGGGGTACATAGAAAATTTTAGTGTCTTGTAAGCGGGGTACTTTGAAAATAATAGAAGCGCGCTCAGTCAATCAGAAAACGACATTTATGTGTGAGGCAAGATAAATATATATGTACACTTCTATTGGATTAGACGACATGTTTTCTTAAATAGTTTCGCTTTCACTGTGTGTCAAGCTTAGTTTCAGCAAACTTATTTGTCCATTTGACAATATCGTCAACAATTTCAGGACAGACATACAAAGTGAAGGCTTCCACTGGATTTTGACTGATGACTTTACCATTCAGCTGGCGAATAATATTTCTCTAAGGCGTTCGAGCTAATGGCATTGGGTCCTTGAACCACTGTCCTCCATCACGGCTGTCATACCTGTCAGGAGCTTGTCTTTGTACGTCAGTCTCATTGTCAGATTTGGAAGTAGCGTCATCCTCTTGGCCACAGTCGGATTCTGGGCTTTCAGATCCTTCAGATGGTTGATAATCTTCATCAGATCCTTCATCAGAGTAATCAACACCAAGCTCCCGTTGCATAAGTTCAAAAAAGTTTTCTTAATCCATTTAGAATGTACTGTAGGCACACCAGTTAGAAGACCCGAAAAAAGGTTAATGAATCTGATTGCCTTGAGCAATTCTAAATGCTGGTCACAGATATTATATATTCACAATATTTATAGCCTTGGGGCCCATTTGGACCCCCCGTCCATAAGACAAGGGTTAATGCATCAATTTCAATTTTCTACAAAAGTACAAAAATAAAGAGTCAAACCATCCAACACCCTTTGCGTTTTTTTCTTGGTATGATCCAATGTTTGGATAACTAATTGATAGCTATGATCACAGTGTTCATCCGTCGAATTCATTTTACTACTTTGAAATCAGAAATTCGACTGATCGGTACGCGACCGTACATGGTCACACACACACACACACACACACACACACACACACTCTCTCTCTCTCTCTCTCTCTCTCTCTCTCTCTCTCTCTCTCTCTCTCTCTCTCTCTCTCTCTCTCTCTCTCTCTCTCTCTCTCTCTCTCTAACTTTAAGGTTACTTGGATGAGTCAATTACTTTATTTTTGTGGTCGAGGCCGGTGATATTCTCTTTTAAAAATGACAGCAGTAATTTTGCAGACATAAGCAATGTCGCCCTCGTTATACTGCGAAACTGTGTCGTCGTGAATCATGTTAATAGTTATTGGTGTGGTTTAGACCTGGATCACATTTGCCATGGGCGATGTACGATACAGTAGTCTACAATGTTCCGTACGATTTTTTAGGCATCGTGGGCGACAGCGGGCTACGTGAGTGAGTGAGTTAAGATTTTAAGTCACATTATTTCAGCCATGTCGTGACTAAATCTAATTAAGGATTTATAGTAATTGAAAGTAAATTTTTAAAATCTGTCAAAGAAGGACAGTAAAACAACTAGATTATTACAGATATCAATTTAAAACTAGTAATTAAATCTGAACTATTTTAACTGTAAGTGACAATACAGTATAAAGACAGGCTATAGATTGCAACAACTGAAGGAAGAACACCATACTAGGGACCATGGGGGCTTTACAGTACATTTGCTTCCTGCATAGACCCTAGCTGGAATTACATGATCCCTTCAGCCGTTAGCAATTTTTGACAATCTTGCCTTAAATTAAAAGAACATATATGCTGCAGTTGGAAACAAGTGGTACGTTTAAATTTACTATAATTGTTTTGGGACTTACGTACCCTCTCAGGAAGACAATAATTTTACAGTACTTGAACCCCCTTCGAGGATACTGCCACTAACAATATCAGTTGTTAACTTAAACTACTAATCATAAATATTTATGTATTTACAAACCTTTTATCAATATTTATCTAATAATTCTAATTCTTATAAAATTCAATAATTAAAATGAAAATCAACAGTACTAAGAAGATCCTGTACACTTTTTACATATCCTTTGTGATGGAAAAAGACCGCAGGCTACGACTTTTGTGTTCACATGGCCTACTTGTATCGTGCAATTTCCTTGGGGACATGACGAGGCAAACGTGCATGGAGAATGCACAGAACTCGTACGGAGATCTTACGGAGATCAAAGTACAGATTCTAGTACTCGTGCTGGTGACTAGGTGCCTGACCCTGAGGATGTGGGTTCGAATCCCGGAAAGTGAAGTACATGTATTAGAAACTGTACTTTACTAAGAAAGTGTAATCCCAAATATAACATATGTTACATTTGATTACTTTCTAAATGGCACTGTGTAATCACATGTTGACAATATATGACAATGTCATATGTCGAACTTTATATAATTACCGGTACCTTTTTTAAAATTCATAAAATCTTTATGAAGAAAGTTATCATCCAGATCATTGTTATGTATATTTCTGTTTCGTTTATGGTCAATTTCCATGATTCAGGTATGATATAGAAAACATATCGAAGATCCATATATGTACCTCTAATATCAAATTTGAGCTTCAGATCTTCAAGAGACATAAAACCATCTTCATTACAAAGGTCCTTAATTGTTAAAATTCCATTTTTAGCCCAATGCCTGATAAAGTTATTTGGGTTTTTGAAATTATTATTCAGCCATAAAGGTTGTGCTAAAATTCGTTTAATGTTGTCTGCTTCTATGGTATTCTTATAACAGTATAATTTCCATGCCAATAAAACATCTTTCCAAAAAGGATTATCAATTTCAACAATATTCTGAAAATTTGCTCCATATTTTAGTATATCATTTAATGGAAAATTGCATGGATTACTCATATTTGTTTTTCTCAAATAGAGTCTGAGTGTGGATAATTTCATGGCATTAACAAAGGTTTTAATATCTATCATGGGTAAACCCCTTCTGTATAATCCTTTTTCAAAATGCTCCGTTTAATTTTATCATTTTTGTCGTTCCAAATGAATCTGTAAAATAGTCTCTCAAGGGAAGTGATAAATTAATCAGGTGGATTAGGTAAAGAATTGAACACGTGAACCAGTTTTGAAAGAGCCAATGTTTTAATTACAGTGATTTTGCCAATCAGTGTAAGATTCTTTTTCTCCATGTTGCCAATACTCTATTAATTTCTTCAAGTCTTTTTCTTGTGTTGATTACCCATAAGTCATTCAAATCAGGTGTGAAACTTCAAATTCCTTTCTTTGCCATTCTATATTCAAATCTTCAGAAATCATATCTCTGCTACCTGCATTTGAGCCTATCCAGATTGCTTTAGTCTTATCGATATTTATCCTTAACCCTGACATATTGTAAAAAGTATTAATGGTTTCAATAGCAGCATACAAACTTTCATCTGTACCATCCAAAAATAATTCAGTATCATCAGCATATTGTCCTAATTTATATTCCTGAACATCAATTACAATACCCTTATATCATCATTTCGTCTTATCATACATCCAAGGATTTCAGCTCCAAAAAGAAACAATTATGGCGATATTGGGTCACCTTGCCTGCAACCCCGCTCATTAGGGAAGAAATCAGAGAGATGTCCATTCTGAATTCAACACATGATGTTGTATATAAGTTAATAAATTAATCCAGCGTATAATCTGTGGCCCAAAACCAAATTTTAGTAAAACAGATTTGATAAAATCTTTAGAAACTGCGTCAAAAGCATTTTCGAAGTCAATTAAAATCAGCAGGCCAGGAATATCTCTTTTCTTTGTTTCAAATATAAGATCATATAATAACCTTGTATTTGCACTAAGAGTTCTACCCGGTATGAATCCAGTCTGGTTATTATGTATCAAAGAGTCTAAGGTGATTTTTAACCGGTAAGAGATACATGCACTAATTATTTTATACAAAGCATTTAATAAAGTAATTGGTCTCCAGTTCTTTAATAAATCTTTATTAGCTTTAGGTATACAAATGATAACTCCTCTCTCCATGTTAAGAGACATCTTAATTCTTCTTGAAACATCATTGATAAATCTAACAATCCAAATTTTGAGTTCTTTCCAAAAGTACTTGAAGAAATCTATAGGAAATCAATCAATTCCAGGGCTTTTGTTATTCTTCATACTTTTGTCTCTAAATTGTCTATAAATTGGTCACTCAAGATTGGAATTATTACATTGTCTAAGTGGTCATCATTTTTATAATTCTTGTCTGAAGAATAAAGATTTTTATTAAATTCTTTCAGTTCATTTAATATTGATTTACTGTCAGTAATTTTTTGTAGTTCCAATTTTAATTTTGTACGGTCAGATAGTAGGGATTCATTAATATTTTGGAAATCTTTTCTAATATCATCTTTACAGTCTTTGATTTTAATTTCCAATTCACTGGTCTTTTTTATTGTTTTCATTTTGAGAAAAGATGAAAATGAGATTGATTTTCCTCTTACTTTTATCAGAAAAGTTTCCAAGAATAAGCTATCATCACTCTTCAATTTAATATCCGAATCATCAACATTTTCACCATTATGTTCAGTATCTAAATATTCTTCAATTGTATCCCTCAAGATTGATCTTACTAAATCAGCATATTCAGGATGTAAGAGTAAGGAAGTGTTAAATTTCCAATAACCCCTCCCTCTTTCTTGGTTGATAGTGTTTGAAAAAGTAATGCTAATGGCAGAATGATCTGTTTTATAACCAGGTATGATATCAGAATCAAGTGAAATATTAACCAAGTCTTGTGAAATTAAGAAAAAGTCCATCCTTGCTTGTTGTCTAGGCTTTTTTCTCCACCAGATATACTTTCTTAAATCAGGATTCAGTTCTCTGCAAATATCTATAAGATCAAGGGATTCAATTTTGTCTAATACAGTATTTCTAGCCTGAGGATAGTTGATATTTTTATAATTTTCCAAATCAACTGAAGGATCAATGATCAAATTCCAATCCCCTTCAATAGCTATGGATTCATTATCAAAATTACAAATATTGTTGAAAGGTTTTAGATAAAAATTTGGGTCATCATTGTTAGGTCCATAGAGATTTGTAAGGGTGAATCTTTTATCGTCAACAGTTATATCAGCAATAACATAATAACCATTTTCATCCTCTAATGTTCTGTGTATGGTAAGATCAATGTCATTATTAAAGAGTATAACCACCCCTCTAGAGTTAGATCTAAAGGGTGCAATTATACTTTGAAAACCCCATTCATTTTTAATTTTATGGACATCTTCTTTAGCCACATGGATGTCCTGCAAACAAATTATTGAATATGATTTTTTCCTGTATAGATTCATAACTTCTTTCCTTTTATTAGTGTCAGCTAGGCCTCTACAATTAGCTGAAACCATTCTAATTTTCTTAATTTTATCCACAGTCAGATACAAAAAAACATTTGTTTTTTAATTAACATGATTTAGAGTAAGATAGTTCATACAGGATATAAGGGGAAAGCTGGTTGTGAATGATATGTTGGTTCAACTTTCAAACAGTGGGAACAGAGTTTTTCTTTAACATAACTATAAAGTGGTACAGAACAGACATGTAAAGAAAAGTAAAGTAGTGAACATACAGGCGCTGCATGTGTTTGGTAGAAAACACAAGAGATAAAAGCCAAAAATATGTACAGAAATAAAAGCCAAAATAGAGGCATTGATACTCTATTCTCAAACCCAATGTAGAAACTTACAGCAGTCAGTGTGCCAGCTGATAAGAGCATAAACATGACCTGGAGGTCGAGGTCGGACATGACTGACAAGAGTCGCATTGCCAGGCTGACTGAGTTAACCTCAAGATTACCGGTACTTTGTATAATATACTGTCACTGAATTTCCCACCTCTCATCTGTCGTGTATTGTACTTTGCATTGATTTGTAAACTAAGTTAATTTATTAACGTACAACATCTTTGTTGTTTGTTGGCTTCACACTCTATTCTAGTGCGTATAGATTTATTGCTTAACTTTTGCTTTCAGCTTGGACAACGACATGTAACAGTTTTTATGGTTCTGTCCTAAATTGGGATATGGCTGTTGAAGTTATGATCTGACAACTTTCACTTCAGATTTAGGTGCATTGTCTTCAGGTGTTATGTATCCCCAGATATACAGAAGATGTACCTATTCACTGTCAGTATTGAATATTTAGCGTAGGTGATTAATAATAGCAAGAATACTTACCAACCAGTACTGCAACAAGTTTTTTTCTCCCCTTTCAGATGAGCAATGCTGCCACTACAACAACACCATATCGTGAGTACTGATGTCGTATATCTTATTTGTGTTAGGTTTCTAACTAATAATGTCATTTTCACGCACAATAGCTATGACAATAACTATGATCCACCTGTAATTAAAGGCTTTAACGATTATTGCTTGCGTTCAGAACGTGTGTATGTTTGCTACATATACGTCTAATGTTTCATGCATGTGTAGCCCCCACAGCTGTTATCAGCATAGGTACTTCCTCTCATCATTCACATGGATATGAGTCAATTTCAAATGTAACCACGACAGCAAAAGTGACTGATGTTTTTACCACATCATCATGCAAAAACTGAAACACCTAATGCGTACATTTCAATCTTCAATATCTGTAAGTGGCCAGTACCTGGACTTCCTTTGACACCTATAATCCACATGTTACCTGGCCTTTGAAGGTCCATGTGGCTCTCTTTTTTAGCTTTCTCACACCAGACTCCCTTGTGATGTCTCTATGATGTAGAGGCATGGTCTTATTTCCATAGCGAAAAGAATTCTAATATTTTGTCTGTATTTCCATCCTCTTTCAGAACAGGATTGATATATTAGAGTGTATCAGGACGCTGTAACGTGAAATACATTGTACTTATGTATATACTAAGAAATACTTAATATTTTGGCACACTACCTTCTACCCTGTGTTAAATCATATTGATGGGAAAGTATTGATTTTGTTTATTAATATATAACTGCTTCATTATTCTGCAGTAACTTTCACTCAGACATAGTCTTAAATACAACATTTAAGATTGCACTGGATGCACCATAACATTGTGTAAAAATGGCCTTTCTGTGACGGAATAGAACATGCTCGATTGCTCCTCAAAAGTGCCACGAAAGAAAAAAATGTGTTATAGGTAAGGCGGTCTCTCTGATCGTCTCCAAATCCATTCTCGCTTAAATGTGTTGTAACAATAGCTACAGTCGTCATGCTCCGTCATACATACTCCGCTGATCAAGGAATGAAGTTTTTCTTAATGTTTGTCGTGGTGGACTGCAAACATTAACGCAGTTACTTTGGGTTTTCCTTTCGAAAATCAACATAATATATTCTTGTTTTGTATACTTTCTTGGAGTATAGACCCATTACGAAACCAAAATGGACATGTATTATGTTCTGAAGTTAGATTTCAATGGCTCATCCTTTTCAGAGTTATTCCCCAGTTAACATCCCAGTCCTATGTAAGGCATTATTTGATCAAACATATAATATACTGAGTCAAAAAAGAAACTTCACAAAATGTAATTTGAAAAATAATGAATACTTTTTCTCTGATGATACATCTATGTATCCGAAATGGGATCCCTATCTTTCGACTCTAGAAAAACGTTAGCAAAACCCACTCAAACCCATCCATTCGTCGTGCAAATGACGTTAGTGCCAAATCAGGTTTTGCACGTGCAGTCGATCACGTGATCTTCGCATGGAAGTTTTCTTCATATGCACGTGTTTGCATTGGCCTCAAGAATTGAAAAAACACTTTGAAACCACAGTTCTAAGGGTACTTGAAATGCAACGATTGTCAAATGTGCAACGTGAACGTGCCGTTGGCATGTTGCAAGCGGGAAGATCAGTTATTGACGTCGCAAGAACAATGGGATGCAGCCGTCGTACTGTGTATGACTTGCGAGGTCGTCTACAACAAACTGGCACCACTTCTGATCGCCCAAGGTCGGGTCGTCCACGTGTGACGTCACGAGCAGAAGACCGTCAAGTCGTCCTACGTCACCTACGTGACAGATTTCTGCCGGCTACACGAACCAGGGCTGAGATGTTTAGAGGTCGACTGTCCTCACAGACCATTCGAAATCGGTTGCGGGCTGCCAATCTCCATTCTCGACGCCAATATTGACGCCGTTTCATCAACGTCAACGTCTGCTGTGGGCCCAACGTCGCCTCCGATGGACCCAGAGAGACTGGAATCGAGTCGTCTTTAGCGATGAATCCAGGTTTACCCTCAGATTCGCGGACGGCAGGCATAGAGTCTGGAGACGACGTCGTGAACGGTATGCCCAATGTTGTGTACAGGAAGTCGACAGATTCGGGGGCGGAAGTTTCATGGTGTGGGGTGCTTTCTGTGGGAACAACCGTTCCCGACTTCTGGTCATCAGTGGAAACCTCACAGCTGCTGCTTACCGCGACCAGGTGCTCACCCCTGAACTCGTTCCTTTCATGGCGGCTCATGGCCCAGGTCTACAGTTCCAGCATGATAATGCTCGGCCGCATACCGCGATGTTGACACGAAATTTCCTTCAAAACGCTGGAATCAACGTCATGGACTGGCCATCGAGGTCCCCTGACCTTAATCCAATAGAGCACGTTTGGGATGCACTTGGGAGAAGGCTTCGTGGTCTTAGGAACCAACCTCAGAATTTGCAGGAACTTGGCGCTGCCTTGCAAGAGCAATGGCGCAGAATCCCCAACTACGTGTTCACAAGCATCAGGCAGTCGATGAGGAGACGGTGTTTGGCAGTGGTGAATGCGCGGGGCGGCCATACACGATATTGAACTGAGAAATTTCGCATTTGAATTCTTGTGACTTGACATTCTGTATACCCACGTTTTGGAACGGCGGTGTAGCCTAATGGAACTGATTATGGCACTGTCAGTGTATCGAGAACATCACACAGATCTCAGCAATGAAATAATAACAATTTAACCATCTTGCCATCTCTTGTTCTTTTATAGTGCCCTGAAGAAAGAATGTGAAGTTTCTTTTTTTTGACTCAGTATATATTGACACTTTATGTAATTACTATGTTCTATGAGGATTCTTTGTAGTGAGAACCAACTACAAACTCTTCATGTAGGGCAGTCAGAATTTGAACGAGAGCTATCTTGGACAAAATGAGCTTCGATCAGTTCTGTGTATACTCAGCAGCAAAAAAAACGAAGTACGAATTAAAAAAATAGATAGGCACTGTTATGAAATCATTACAGAAATGGACTTAAAGGTCACATAAACCCTAGGGGGTACAAATACATAAATCACTAACTGGCATCGTTATAAATGAAACCCCGTCATTAAAACTACTCATTTCGACCTTTAATTGACTTAAATCGACCATTTTGACAACAGTGCACAATTCTCACCCGCGAACGAAATTTCAACCAATCAGAGCGGCGGATCTCTGTGACGTCATATGAGGAATAGCTTTGAGGGCCGATGCAGAATTCATCTACATTTTAGGGGGTAAATTATCTTGTTTACAGGCTTGTATAAACCTGAAATCGTGACAATTGTTGCGGAAAATGAAAGCTATATGTTCTCACAATCTACTGTCATTTAATTTTGTCTCCTGCTTTGCCTAGTTTCCGAGTTACAACTTGTTTTCATAGACGATTCTGTCAAAATCGATTGGTGTCGTTAGGCCCTATTTGTATAATGACTGATCTAAATTGATCCCATTTCTGTGTATTTTTACCTCGATGTTTAATCATGTCATGTAAAAATCTGTTTGTATTCTCAAAACAGTGTCGGCCCATAAGTTTTCACATGCAATACAGCAATTAATACTCCCTTGTTGTAACCCGTGTTAGGTGGTATAAACCTACACATGTTATTTGTCATCATTCACTTGATGGTCAGTTAATGAATTTATAACAGGTATAATTAGTGGTAACACACTTAGATTACCCGACAAAGGTTCCAATTTGGCATTTCTTGTGTCTGGAGTAAATATTCAACATTCTACCATGACTTCAGTAAACACTGGATTGTGATTGGTTAATTAAAGTCATTCAGAGGTATATAATCACGTTATACAGGTCTCAGTTTTCCGTGTACGCTACGCTACGCGTTCGGTTTTAAATTAAATTTAGAGCTATTATAATTCCGTTATATACCTCTGATTTTCCCACACAGTAGGTTTATCTCCTAATTATAAACATCGATCAAAGGATTAACCGATAACACGCTGATTGATTAATTACTTTTATCTTACACAGCGGAATTGTCAAAAGGTAGTGTTTATGTATGTAGATTTACTAATCTATACTGAATACACTCTGTCGTGTCGGTGTCTGCGTAAAAACAACGTGCTCCGTTCAAAGGATTAACCGGCAATACATTGATTGATTGCCCATTATTGGCTAACTAAATTACTGTTTTTAAAGAAAGGCGGACATTATGCAATTAGTTGCCAGGTGTGCTATCTTGGGTGACCAATGAGACTATACACCAATACCTGAAAAGATTGATCACGATTGATCGTATATTAAACTGTTAAAAGACACATCATTTGGAACAGTTTTGTGGATATTGATGGATACATTCCTAGAACAAGGTAATGGCCTGATATTGTTCCTATAACTTTAATCTGTTTTAATTTGAATATTTGCATTTTGTTTTTATTCATTTGTCGTAGCATTTAACAGAATCATTGTTTTCGCCGTGAAGTGTAATGAGACAGACAACATACACTAGGGTGTGTGTGCGGATTATGATTCACATTGGCAAACTATAAAATGTCTAGCTATTACAGTTCTGTTATAAATTTTACTATAAGTATCAGCAGATCGTCTGCTTTTAATTTAGTTTCAAAATGCATACAAGTATGATCACAAACTAATTAGGATTATAAGACCAAATATAAAGACGCACATTGACTAGTATCTACATACTGGTGAGTGGACATTAACCATGTGAATGTAGCAAGAAATTTATCGCGCAGTATTGTAACTTCGACCCCCACCTCGCTTCCGTGGAAGAAATCGTTATGTTATAAGTTGTGTCATGCAAAATTCGTTTGGTTATGATTCCAATACATATTTAACTACGAGTAGAAAGTAGTTTTGATTTTCTAACTTGATGAAAACAAACTATAATCTCATTAATTCTAACAGACTTTACGATTTTCAAAAATGGCGGCGCCCTGTCGGGAACATCCGCCAGTCTGAGGATAAATGCTATTTAGATTTGTTTTCACCGAGTTACAAAATCAAAACTACTACTACTAGTAAAATATTTATTTTATTGATGGCCAATAGGATTTTGCATGACATAGCGTATAACATAACAATTTCTCTCGTGGCAGCGAGGTGGGTGTCAATATAATACTACTTACAATATTATTGTTACTTCGACCACAACCTCACTTCCGAGGAAGAAATCGTTATGTTACAAGTTGTGTCATGGAAAATCTTTATGGTCATCAATCATATACATATTTTACTACAACTAGTAAGTAGTTTTGATTCTTTGAAGCGATCTGAACACAAGTAAGATATCGTCTCAGGCTTCAACAACGCTCGCTTCGCACTCACAAACATAACCCATTTAGCACGAACTGCGGGGTCCTGTGGAAATCTGTGCATGGTGACACCATCGCCCGACCCCTAGGAGCAATTGACGACAAAGCAACGATTCGACATGTCGTCGTTGATGTCGAGAAATCATCAAAATGATGAGCATGCTACACACTTTCTATACAACTAACTGAAAATCGTTCCTCATATGACGTCACTGCAGTGCTCTGGCGACAGAGTTACGTAACCTGTTTGTGGTTTCGTTGGCGGGCGAGAGAGAAGCAGGCGACTTTTTGGCCACTTTTAATCGCTCGGTATTAATTAACCACAAGTTTTTAAAGAATAAATTTGGTGTTCCGCATAAGACTAACCACAAATCTTTCATATGTAATGGTTAAAAGAGTAACAAAAAACAAAGTTTAGTGGTTCTTTAATAAACGAATCAAAAACATTTTTTGTGTACAATATCTTGACACATCAATGAATGACACAATTTTAAGACATTACGTAGACGTTTGCAGTCCACTCAGACTCTTGACTATCTAGTGTGACCACCACGAGCGGCAATAACTGCAGCACAGCGTTTATGCATGGAGTGGACCAATCGATTGATGAAGGCCGCTGGCACCTGGAACCACACTCTGAGAAAGGCCTGGCGCAATAAATCGGCTGTGTTCGGACTTGGTATGACATTATTCAGTCTCCTCTGAATTTCATCCCAAAGATGTTCATTTGGGATGAAATCAGGACTAAGGGCTGGCCACTGCATAATGTTGACACCGTTCTGCTGTAGGAAGTCCCGTGTAGCTCTGGCAGTATGGTCCCGGAACGTTATTATGCTGGAAAATGTTGTTCCGGTGACGTGCGAAATGTGGTATGACATGGGTTCTAAGAACTTGGTCGATGTAGCGCACCGCTGTGATGCTGCCTCCTCTCCCTGGACCAAGGTTCTGGAACACCACAGGACCCACTCTCTGGTTCAGGCCTATTCCACCCCATACCATGATGCTTGCACCTCCCCATGAGTTTCTTTCCATAACACATTTGTCTGAGTAACGCTGGCCACGTCGTCGCGATATTCTTGTTCTGCCATCTGCAGTTGATACGCAGTACAGACTCTCATCTGTGAACAGAACAGTTCTCCATTGCCTGTATCGCCAGTTTTGGTGTTGTAGGGCAAACTGTAGACGTTCACGCCGATGACGAGGGGTGAGGATAGGTTCACGGTAAGGTCTATGGCAATGGAGGTTCCCGCTGTTAAGACGTCGGCGTATTGTATCAGTACTGATTGGTCTTCTGTGTGTTCTCACTGTCTGGCGTGCTGTTTCGGATGCCTGCCTGAAGGGATTCTGTACATGCTGTCGCACAACATGGCGGTCTTGTCGTCACCCTTGGTCTGCTAGTACGGGGGCGATCATTTGTGGTGTTGGTAGCCCGGAAACGTTGCTGCAGGCTGTAGACCTGGACTGTTGACCTGGAAGTGCTTGGCAACGGCTTGCGCAGTGTGGCCAGGTTCCTAGCGCCTGGTTCCTCTCAGCTGTCCAGAGTCACGCCACCCTGCTGACGCTGTAATGTGAATGTCTCAACCAGGTTTGGGGGGGCATTTTATAGGGCTGGTCCTTGTGAACAGCACGTGCAGCATTGGTTGCATGAAAAACATGGAGAACACCGTACCATCTCCGAGATCAGGTTGCGTTTTTGTGACCATTTCCTGGGTTCCATTCTGAGTTTGGGAAGGAATGTCTTTGCTCAGGTGAAGTTGGAGATGTTGTCAAAAATATACACTCAAAACATTAAATGAGTTTACAGTTATCCGTTTCAGCGTAGGAAAATTCCAATCTGACGTTTCTTTTGCTGCCTAGTATATATTTTAGGGTTTGTACATTTTACCAAGGACACCATTTCGCACTGATTTAGCACGCGTCCGAAGTAATTTAACGACCCACTCTTTTCTTTTGTCCTATCATGCAGCATACGTATCTCAGGCATTCATATTGAATTTAAGTTTAGAAATGGTGGACATTATGACATATGGTACTTAAAGGGGGAAAATTGCGACAGTAAGCTTGAATAGATCTATGATCAACTCGGGATTTTTTGGGTGAATTTACTTAGGTAGTGGGCGGTTTAGTTTAAGGGGATTTGGGTGGACGGGTGACGTAGTACCTAGCTGTGTCGTCTTTCCTTTAGAAGTGTATTCCCACGAGTGCTTAGTGCGTCTTGCATCTCGACTTGGCGAGATGCACTGAGAGCGGTCATTGGTTGTGGGCGTCTTCCCAGCAACATGGTCGAGTGCCGGCTATTTAAGTCTACCCTGTGTAGGGAATCCTCTGTCGTCCCTGTTCAAAGATCTGGTATAGGCCACTCTCCCATCTTGCATAAAGACCCTTCTTTTTCAGAGATAGATGACATAAGTGATAGCGATGGGTATGGGAGAAATAGATTAGAACAGAAAACGTTTACTTGAGGATAGTTAGGAGGGTGGTTATGATGTGAAGTTTAATTGTGTTAAACGTTGTGTTTTACGTAGGTAGGGAAATGGGAGAAGTATGTAGGTTTTCCGAATTAACAGACATACTTTGACTCTTATCTTTGTTCGAAATACCTTCGATTGAAAAATCATTTCTGCCGGCAACACTAACCTTACAGGACACGTAGGCAAACATACTGTACAGGAAATGATAAGAAATACAAAACCCAACGTATCACAGTACCCATCTGATCTTTGTCATATACATTAACTTTGTTCCGCTGCAACCAGGCACCTAATAACTACTTAAGGTGTCTATTACAGATATTTAGATATAATATGTCTTAATATTAAGAGGAAAAATCCATTGGTAAGACTACAGCAAGAGAGGTAAATGTGTCTTAAGTTTTATTTTTTGAAGCCAATTGTCAGTCCTCCTTTAAACACTTAAATATTCACAAGGTAACATACCGAAGGCAGAGGCGCCAAGGACAACGCTTTTGAGATGTTCGAGTTACTCAACGTCAGTTTGTTGGTTGAATAATACCCATGAATACGGAACTAACTGTGATGCCACGACACATTGTATTACCACCAATGCAATTTGTACTGGATCCGGCTTATGTGCATGTGCTGACACTCAGTTCTATGACACAGCCAGGGACAATTGCACTCAGAGTAATATTTCAGATCTTAGTGTTTAGACTCCTCAAACTAGATTTGATAGAGCATATGTGTTCTAATCCATCACTGATCACCTTGCTTACCTCCTTGCTTGTACGAAGAGCATTTCTTCTGTCAGCGGTACCGAAAGGCCCCTTATCTTTTTCAGCATACCACATAGTATGTATATGCATATATATGTTCCATTATCAGATTTGGCTTTTCTATGTTTAAAAAATACCATTCGAAATGGCAATAAAGGTATTTAATCGGTCATTGAGATGTTCTTCAAAGCGACCCTTAACTGTTTTTCTCAAGTAAATTGTACAATCAAGCCCAATAAATATATAATAATACTACGGAATACTGATGGATGAATACGTAGGATTACTTCTGCCGTTCCTTCAGTACCTTGTATGGCACAAACCCTTGATTTGATTCACATCCACTACAGCGAGGCAATTGTGTCTCCCCCCGAAGCAATTAAAATTAAGTACAATTGAATATAAAAATATTAAATGAAGACTATGCAAACATAGTAACCTACTATCAATAATATGTGTTTTCATGCTAAGACATTTTGAAATTGAAGTAATGAAATCAATTGTCTGAGGTCTCAACGTTGAATTGGGGGAAGGGGGAGACATCTGTTTTTTACGAGTAAAAACACTTTCTAGTTCTTTACTGTCTTGACTAATTGTCTTGTGTACAACTGTTGTACTGCCATGGCCAGTTTCTACGGGCCTCTACCCACAAGACATACCTGGAATGAAATGCTATAACGCCTACAACATGATCAGAAAAAGTCGGAAATGCTTGTACAGTTGGGACAAATTTTGATGAATATTTGAGGCATCATCCTCAATTCTGTTTTCGAGCATCTGCGCCAGTCCGTTCTTGCTTGTATCAACGCCAATAGTGGTCACAACCAATATGACCAACATCAACTCCTCCCTCTTGATACCAAGTATGGGTTTTGCCAATGATTTTTTTTATGATGAAGCATTGATGAAACGAATTTTGGATGACTATATACGTATTACGCAAGTTTTGACGTCTTCTCACAATGAGTGAGCCATGTGAGGGTGAACCCTTGCGACTCAGGGCCCGTTTAGTCCGGTCGAATATTGTTCCGAATGCCTATATATAACAAAAGTGGCATATCAATTCAAATCATTCGTTAATCTTAAAATATGATAATCCAGACAAATTCACTTAAGAAAGTATCATTCGAATATGCCAGACTGACAGAACATTATCATTTTGTGCTCAGTAACGAGTGTTGTTACTGTTAGTGTTCAGTATTTCCCGACATACTAAGGGATTCATGAATTGCCACTGTACTGAAACTGAATGGTTCTACTTCTTAAATATTTAGTAAGACGATCATTCAAGTGGATACATTTCTAACATTATGCCAGTGTTCATAGATACCAGTTATTCGATACTTACAAATGCTTTTAGTGAGCGTAAAGATTTTGTATCCATGTTTTTTGCTCTGTTCCCAAAACTATATAGGTTACGTTTACATTGATGTGATAGTAATTATGCAAAGCTGACATGGAGTTTCATACAAAATCAATGTGTAACCATCAGTTAGTATCATTATAAATTGCTATAAATTATTTATAGTATAACTGTTTGTGACTAATATGGTCCATAGAGTCTTCCAAGTCTTGCAGGATCATTTCTTAGTTAATTGATTGCCATGACCAACAAAAGACAATGAGAACAGATATTTGGTTTTGTTTGTTAGGCCGTCCGTAATTTTTTCTGTGTTTCTCATCTCCCGACCGACCCAAATTTTCCTTCCGAGGGAACCAAAAGAAAAAGGTTTTATGTCATAAAATGTCGCCGACAAGCAATAATTTCAGCCCGATCAGAAGAAAACTGTTTCTTAAAAGTCAACTTAAAAAAAATAATTTTTTTTGAAAAGTCTCTCAAGCATCTAAATGGGCGATATTTTTGAATTTATCTTCCCTTCACTAATCTCCTAGGAGCACTGATCCGGACGGTCCAACTTTAAACTGACACCGGGGATGGCCATGACTGCTTATATTGCAATAATGAATCGCGAAATGGCCATTCAAACCGAGGCGGCGGAATCAGCTGATCGTTTTCAGGTCATGTTTTGTCGTTTTGTTAGACGTTTTGCAATCGGTAAGTCTGGCATTAGATGTTTGAATATCACACTTTTAAGCCTGCGGCGTATTTTCATTGCATATGTACACAAATCTATATCGTATTACGCCGATGAGGCTGCTTTCATGTAATTCAGTACGGCCGGGAACTGATGCTGTGCGCGATATGTGAAAGTATTGTTATGCATTGTGTGAATTTCGTCGTGAGTTTTATCTGATATTTTTGTATGATGGTGCGTGTGTACTTTAATATTACATTACACATGCATGACTTTATTCACTCATTGTACATAAGTATTATCTGTTAAATTTGCAAAAATAGAACTAATGCATACACATCTACAAGGCAAGATTGTGGGGTTAACTTCAAATTTATGTCATCAAAAACATATTTGATATTACACACAGACATAACGCTAAAGTTTTCTTCGAGAACAGTTGAATGAAAATCAGAATATAAAGCTATAGCTAGATAGTATATGGTCTGTCATATGAGATATTTTATCAACATAATGTTACCAAAACAAGAAGATACATACGTCATGTAATTCTATCATACACATCCCCTTGGGTGGAGTAGTATAAACAATGGGGGTACGGGACCAGCCTATATAAGGCAAGGAATCAATAAGTATCTATTCCTAACTCATATTAATTTATAAATCCATAACACAACTACTTTTCATCTCCTATGTAAAAGGTAGCCACAGTCTTACTAGAAAGACTATGTGGAACGGGACAAGCCCATATAAGGCAAGGAATCAACAAGTATACATTCCTAACTCATATTTATTTATAAACCCACAACTACTTTTTATCTCCCCGTAAAGTAGTCATAGTCTTACTCGAAAGAGTAAGACTATAGCTACTTTTTACAGTGGTGATAAAAAGTAACCATAATCTTACTCGAAAGAGTAAGACTATGGTGTATGTGGTCATCCTATATAAGGCAAGCAATCAATAAGTATCTATTCCATAACATAACTACTTTTCACCTCACCTGTAAAAAGTAGCTATAGTCTTACTCAAAAGAGGAAGACTATGTGGTACGGGCATGGAATCAATAAGTATCCTATTAATTTGTAAACATATAACTTTTTATCTCCCGAGGAAGACTGTGTTTATGTTTTTCTCTCACCATGAGAGTGTTACATTTCATGAAGCCAAATGGTATCAAGTCCCTCGATGTATGAAAGGTGTATGTTACTTGTTAGATTACACAATCCTATATCTATTACATCATCTTATGTTTAACATGAAGGATGTTTATCTATTTAGAGAATTGTTTTCACATATAATATCAACACTGTGTTTGTAACTTTATGATATGTTTACAGTACATGAATTGAAAAAGCAAGCACAAGACCGTGGACTTCGAGGTTATTCTCGTATGAGAAAACATGAATTACTAGATTTATTAGGTTTAAAGTATCAAAAAACACCTATTGTGAAAGAACTAACAAAGCAAGCTCGTGAACGTGGAATGCGAGGTTATTGTCGTATGAGGAAATCTGAGCTAATTGAATTACTGAGAGAACAAAAACCTATAGAATTACAATTCACGCCTACTGAGCATGCTGTAGGTAAATATTTGAGAAGTTGGAAGATGGAAGTTCAAAGAAACATAGACGTTGAAGATATAAAACCATTGGTATTTGACAAAAGCAAACGAAGAACTGAAAGATTTAAGAGGTATTAAATTTCAACTCACGTTAAACATGACACTAGAGAAACAACAGTCGAATGAAACAACTGAATACACCAATGTTTACTTCAGAGGTAATCAAGAAGTTACAACGCAACCAGACACTATCAACTCTTCTATAGACAGATCATTAGAAAAATGCGAGAAACACTAGAACGTTACACTAATATGGGTTCTGGGTTGGGTTGTTGACAAGATTAACATGGTCTACCTGGATATAGCAAACTATATACCGTTGAAAGGTGGATCGTACTTACCCCTGTCTGAGTATTTCAATAAAAAAAACAAGCTATGGTTAACGTTAAAACCGAGGGCAACAATTGTATGAGGATAGTGATAAGATCTGCTAAATTTCCAGTTGAAAAACATTCGATAGAATTTCCAGTTATCCAGAAGATGACGGGCTCAATTTTGGGAAGGTATAGACGAACCCACCACCATCTCTCAGATCCAAAAAAATAGAACAACAGAATCAAGACTTAGCCATAAACTTTTAGGACACGAAGGTAAAAACGTATTAGTACACAGGATAAGTCCTTTTTATTGTATAAGGATTGTCGTAAAATGGTCAATATATTTATGATCCAACAAGGTGAAAAAATATCACTACACATGGATCAAGAATTTCAGCCGACTGTTGTACAATCAATCGAAACACAGGGAAAAGAAACACTTTTGTGAAAGGTGCCTTCACTGGGTTTTAGAGGGCTGATTTACTGTTAGATTCACACAGGGTTGATTGCCTAGGTGTAGGGAGACAGCCATGGGCAATAATACGATATGCCGAGAAAAAAAACAACAACATCTTGAAATTTATCAACCACAAAAATCAAATGCCAGTGCCATATATTATCTACCCCGACTTCGAAGCTATCATTAAACCAATCGATACAGTAGCTCAATCCACTAATCAAAGTTTCACACAAAAGTACAAGAGCACGAAGCGTGTGGAACGTTCGGGTGGTCGTTCGTTGTGATGGTCAAAACTAACCCTCCCGCTATTTATAGAGGACCAGACGCGGCTGAAGAATTTCAAAGTGTTTAAAACACGAAGAGAAAAAAGATTATTAAAAACTATGCAACAAAACACCAATGCGTATGACCCAAAACAGACCGGGGAAGCCCACAACAAAAGTACATTGTCATTGTCATGTGCTGTAAACCTCTTAATGGTGATTCAGTTAGAGATCACTGTCACATTACTGGTAAATACAGAGGTGCGGGCTCACAATGAATGTAACTTGAAGCTAAGAATAAACTCTAAACTTATTCATATACCAGTGGTGTTTCACAATCTTCGCGGGTATGATTCACACTTGATTATGCAAGCTATTTCAAAGGTAAAAGGCAACATATCCTGTATCCCAAACAATATGGAAAGATATATATCCTTTCATTTCAGCTAAAATGGGTTGAGATTCATATATAGTGTTCAGTTTCTGTTGTCGTCTCTAGACAGCTTGGTCAAGGCTAATAACCCGAACGATTCTTAGCTGTAACTAATCGTTACACAGAAGAGGAAACTCGATCTTTGCTGCTACGTAAGGGTATCTACCTGTATGAATATATGGATGACTGGTCTAAGTTTAATGAGACACAGTTACCTTCCGATTGACAGCTTCTATAGCAAGCTGTCCCGATGCGCCTATATCACACAAGACGATTACGAACACAGCAGAAAAGTATGGGAAAACTGGGGTGTCTTGAATCTGGGGTGATTATCACGATTTGTATTTGAAAAACAGATGTGTTATTGCTGGCTGATGTCTTCGAGATATTCAGAAAAACGTGTTCGAAGCAATACGGGTTGGACCCAGCATGATATTATTCAAGTCCTGGGCTCGTGGGATGCCCTACTGAAGAAAAAAAACCGTTGTGAAATTAGAATTATTCACCGATTACGATATGCATCTGTTTATAGAGAAAAAGGGTTACCTTGGTGGTATTTCCATGGTATCAAAACGTTATGCCAAAGCTAACAACGAGTATGTGAAAGGCTACAACCATAAAAAAAACTACAAACTATCTACTCTATCTAGATGCCAACAACCTGTACGGCTGGGCCATGAGCCAGTATCTACCTACCTGTGGTTTCGAGTGGACGTCTGAGATCGATGATGTTATGAGCATCGCACCGGATTCGAACAAGGGTTATATACTCGAAGTGGATTTAGAATATCCGGAGGAGTTACACACCTCACACAACAGTTATCCCCTGGCTCCAGAGCATTTGAAGGTGAATATGGAATGGATGTCTGACTACCAACGAAATTTGCTGGGTCCTACAGGACGGGTGGTGAACGTTGAAAAACTCGTACTCTAATCCTTAACTTGATGAATAAAACCAAGTACATCATTCACTATCGCAATTTACAACTATATCTGTCGCTGGGTATGAAACTGACTAAAATACATAAGGTACTAAAATTCAATCAAAGCAAGTGGATGGAACCATACATCAGAATGAACACAGATTTACGTAAGATAGCCACCAGCGACTTCGAGAAAAACCTGTACAAACTCATGAACAACTCTGTATTTGGCAATTTGGCAACGAATTTACGAAAATGCGTTAACGTGAAGCTAGTCCGGTCGAGTGAGGAAAACAAACTCAGGAAATTGATATCCAGCCCGGCGTACAATAGAAGTATTATATTCGATGATGACTTGGCAGCGATACATATGAAAAAGAGCCACATTATACATAATCGACTGGTTTATGTTGGTATGAGCATTCTAGACCTATCCAAACATCTCATGTATGACTTCTACTATAACGAGCTCAAGAAACAATACGGTGAAGGGTGTGAGGTGTTGTACACTGATACGGATTCATTACTCATGGAAATTCAAACCGAGGACGTGTACGAGGATATTAAAAACAATATACACCTATACGATACCAGCGATTACCCAAAAGACCACCCCATGCATAACCAAGTCAATAAAAAGGTGTTAGGTAAGATGAAGGATGAATGTGCTGGCACACCAATCACCGAATACGTCGGATTGAGACCTAAGATGTATTCTATCAAAAAAGCAGACGACGCTGAAATAAGAAAAGCTAAAGGTGTGAAAAAGAACGTGGTGAAACGACATATTAAACATACCCTCTACAAACAGACCCTGTTCGAGAAGAAAACGTTCGTAGTGACGGGCACTTCGTAGTGACGGGCACAAGATATACGGGATGACTATAAATAAGACGTCTCTATCACCAATGGATACAAAACGATGGATAGCTTCAGATGGTGTCAAAACCTATGCTTACGGGCATAAACAAAATTATTTAAAAAATTTTTTTTTTATATATATAATGGAGAAAATTTACTACAGCCAGCGAGGATATTGGAAAGGGGTAGACGCTATTACAAAATTATCTAAAGCCGCACGTGTTTCAGAAGAAAAAGCCAAAGCCTGGTTACAAAAACAAGCTATATGGCAAATATACTTACCAGCACCAAAATATATACCGAGGAGAAAATTCGGTATACATACACCTAATCAAGTTCACCAGGCCGACCTGTTGTTTCTTCCACACAGAACAGAGTTGTTTATTCTCGAAAATCATACAGAATGATATAGAGAACATACAGTCGTTTAAATACGATATCAAATGGGTAGGTATTTTGATTTAGAAGTGGCTAAGCACAGTTTTAGCAAAAAGTGAAAGTTTCAATAGGAGTGGGGTATAGTTTGATTTCATAAGTGAGATAAATTTGTCCATATGTGGATTATTACAGAAATAAGAGGGAAAAATCCTCTTACGTTCGACATTAAGCTGTGTACATGATAAAATAGCATGATACTCGTCACAAATAATATTATTTTTACAAATTGTACATGTTCTGTTTTCTAGATTAATATTAAACCATCGTTCCGTTTTAATGGGTAATCTATGATTAGAAGTTCTTAATTTTGTTAACCAGATTCGAAATTTGGATTGTAGATCTAGAAGATAAGGTTCTAAAGTAAGTGAGGTTTTATATAGATGATAATAGATGAATATAGATGACAGGGTTAGAGGTAAAACCTATAAGTACCAGTACTGCTACCTTACAGTTGTAGACGTAGCCCAGCCGCTATAAGGAAGCTGAACCATTGACCACAAAGACTCGGATCAAGTAGCACAAGCGTTGCTGCGAATATACAAGCGCAGCCGACAGTTTACATGGCTCGATTTACTTTTAAGTCGATCAGGCCGGGGAATTCATGGATCCGTGTCGAAACTGCTAGCCAAGCATAACGTAGAAGTTAGACGCGGTGAGGTGGAGCCCATCGAAGTCAAGCTATAGTAGAGAATTCAATCGCTCCATAGCCGAACGTTTGTTTTTCACACCAATATTCACATGATTTAGCGGATCCTAATAACAGAAACACCGAATGGGTAGAACGACTTCCACGGGTGCTTGACTTCTTCATGAATCATGAAGGCAACAAGACTACTTGATAAGAGACCAGTCGAAGCAGTCCGTATGAAATCCGTTGTATCAGAGGCAGCAGCACCCCGTCGTAAAAAGGAAAAATAAATTCCAGATCATGCGCTTGTTAGATATTTATATCAACCAGGTGAATACGAGGGAGACACCCGTAAACTTGCTACAGATTCTATATGGTCTATGAAAACGTACAATGTCAGTCGAGTGGATGTCAAAGACGGGGAACCTAACCTATACTTCTTGAAAGACGGACCACGTAGAGGATTCATACGTGAGGAATTACAAATCATACCACAGTGATAAAAAATATATATATACTTATACCATTATCTTTAACAAACGTTTACGTTCGAAGATGTAGTCTTTTTTCTTATCATATATAAGTTTAAATCGTAATTTATCCGCGCCGTGAACTTTACATAATCGGTAATGACCTTTAACTCCTATACCAAACACCGAAACACGTATATAGTTAGTATAACCTTTTACGGTGAAAACAACAATAACCCCTCAATGCGGTTTTATTACCACAAATTTCAGTTTTCCCCTAAGAACCCATTGACAAAGATATGGTGCGTATCTCATTTTTGATATAATAATTTGTGTAATTAGTCTAATTGTTTCACAATTAACACTGTCGATGCTAAACCCAGTGCCACGAAGACCAACTCATGATCTTTTTGCCCATCGGAAAGAGTGTAATACTGAGAAATCGTTGGTGCATTGCCTAATGGTTCTAGTTGTTTACCTGTTAGCACGTAGTATTCTTTCATAGCTTCGTCGACGTCCTTGAAAGTTTAATGATTTTCGCGTTGTAGTTGATTATTGATAAAATCTAATCTCTTCATGCGTCTCTTAGCGTATTCAGCCTGTGCGGTCTGCAGTTTTTCTACAGCTATATCGTGTCGTTTTCTCTCCGCTTCTACCTCAGCCGCGTTTGACTCTCGTAATTTAGAAAATAGATATTTACTCCCGGAAAATGCTTGGGCATTCACAAGAGCTCCACCAACCATCATTGCTATCGTGGTCATATTATATATATTACTTTAAAATATTTTCAGGTATAATACCTTGTTTTACCAGAATGTCCTTGGTGGCCATCGCAATACCAATGTTCATAGTAAGCATAGCAACATCCTGCAGGTCGAAGTCGAGTTTTATAGTCGGTTGTTTTATAATCCGAGCGTATCCTACTGCTAAGCCGGAAACCACTAAGGCGTGGTACGCATCGTTAACGAATGTTTTTCCCTCAGACATAATATATATTAATAGAAATATAATTTTAATTATAACATAATATGAGGGTTGATCTCCTCTGGGGGTGTTGGTGATGGCTGTGGTTGTGTTTGTTTTGGTTTAAATAACATAAATAATGAAACAACAGCAGTGGCTACTACACCACCTACGGTAAAACACACAATGTGTAATTATTTTATGGTGCTGCCTGCCTAAGGCGTTTTTCTACCAGCTTCAACTCTTTTTTTGTTCTTCTTCTTCTGTGACATGCATCACTGGCTCTGTCTTCGGTGTTTCCTCCTCTGGAATCTTGGTTATTTCTTCCTGGGTAGTATCCATCTTGTATATTATTATTATTATTTTTTTTCCTCTTTAAATTGATAATGCTTTGTTGTGATAATCGCCGCCGTCACCGGGGCTAAAACATCCTGTATTTGTGGTACAGCACGCAGCTGATAGAGCTCAAGGCGTGTTCAATAAACGGTCTTTCTAGGTCCTCCCACAAATAGAGTCGACGTTCCGGTGGGATGGGTAAAAAATAATGACGCTATACCTGTGTAAATCTGGGTAATAGTAGAACCTATAACTTTTGTCATCTCAGCCCCGAGTTTTGACTCCATACCTGGCGTGTAATATACGATTTCCTCATCTGACATTTTCTGAATTTTATCAGCAGTTATATTATCTCCCTAAATATTGTTTTGCCTTACCACCCACAACTAGTGTTACCAGTCTGTCTCTGCTGCTTGTCGTCCTTTTGTTCATCTGAAACTAACATCTGTTCTAGTAATTCATCACAATCCATTTTATAATATAGTAATCTAGTTTTCATTTTTTTTAAATAATAACCAACCCACACTAAATACAGAGAGATAAAGGTTAGGTTACACATGACTATAACTTCAAAAACCGACATTTATACTAAAACTTACTAAAATTTCCAAAACATTACTAAAATTTACTAAAAATTACTAAAACATTACTAAAAATTACTAAAAATTACTAAACTATTACTTGGTAATCCACTGGTTGGTCGGTTTTCAACACGAGCTTAGCATGTTTAGTTTTTGCGAAGCTGTTTCTTAACCCGTTCCCCGGTCTAGTTTACTCATCACATCGTTTCTCTCTCAAGCATTCCTCGAACGAATCCCTGTCCTTGCAGTGAAATAGAGCTACCCATAGCGTCTTCGTTCACGTAAATCCTTTTAACACAGAGTTGAATTTTTGTGTCAGCACCCAGACGCTTATGTTCTCATGTGGTCGACCCTGAAAACGCTAGGTAGGACAGTATATCTCTACTTTTCGTTATCTCTATTAGCGCTGCAGTCATCCAGGATGAATAGCGTCGGCTTCTCTTTAAATTTGTTGTGATACACTTTCAAATAGTCCTGCAGGTGTGTTCCCGGATCGATTTTATATACATCGGGATCCGTCATCACCCAAGATCTATCCGTTTAAGTCTTGTTCATATTTATAGTAGGACATAAGATAATGATATTGTCAAATACGTCTTTATAGTACCCTCCAACAAATCCAGTACGAAAACTGTCTTGCCACAACCCGTGCCCACATATTATGGCGATAGCGGATCTCGTGGTAAATTAATAGATGGCTTGCACAAATCTCCCATTCTCTATATTAAGTTATGCTGTCCATAATTACATATAAATATAATTTTAAATTTACCAGTTGGTTGAGCCTTCTTCATTATTTGAATGGTTATGCCCTCACTTCCGTTGTCGATGCGACGACCACTACTGTGAAGAGTGTCGTCATCTGTCGATCTCATATCCAACCATAACGCGTACTTTGTGGTTAGGTAATCCCCGCTATGCACGGAGGATAGATCCAGGTCATTGACTACGTTGTTGACTATTGACTTTCGTTTGATAGCCGGTAGCTTCATTATGTCATCCCACTGCTGATATGCCTTCATTCCATGGCTAAATAGCTGATTAGGCACTCCCTCTATGGTCACTTCCACTTTGGTGATCCCTGGGTTGAAAAATTTCTCGCTGTCTCTTTTGAATGGATCGTATTCCTCCTTGGGTATGATTAATATACCTTTCATCGATCGCGCTGGCACGTTCATGTTGATATTCCATACCGTGTCGCTCTTGTCACGTAATATCATTCTATGTCGCAGTATCCTATCGTACATGATGGTCATTTTCCCAGAGTACTGATTTCGATTCTGCCGGGCGAGATCAGCATTAGTCACCATGTCAAACTCCAACGAGATGTTATCGATCTCGTAACTACCCTTTTCACCGTTCGGCGTATACACGACTTTGCTGTAATCATTGAACGTGAGTTCATATTCAAACCTGTCACCTAATGCGCGCTTGTAAAATGGTGCGTCTCCGCGAGCAACTCAAAGTCTAGCGGGATACAGAACCTGTTTCCATACGCTTCGCAATGGCTTTTCACTATTCGATAGTTTGGCTGTCTCGTCTTGTGTGAAGGCGCACTCGACACGTAACCTACTCGATTTACTGATTCCCTGGTACACGCCGCATGGTAGCGTTCTCCCTCACTTTCCATAGGTCTATGTAACAGTAATATACATCGCTTTAATGCCTATGCTAAGCACCTCGCTACCACTAATTTTATGGAGGTCCTCTCTTGACTATAGCACGGCCCACATTATTCACTAGCTCACGCTTTGTCGCTGGTCTGATTTCAACGCGATGTTAAATGCCAATCGCATCGCACCTGGTACTTATGACGTCGTTCTCCCCCAAGTTGGGGAATCAAACCAACAGTACTTGGTTGTGGTCTATCTTGCTGTCGTTGTTTGTAATAGTCACCGATCTGACGCACGGCTTTGACGCCTAGTGGTTCTCTTTAATCTTCAAAAGGATTTAGTTTTCTACCATATGACATTGTTATATATTTATATTAATATAATATAATTTCAAAAATATGGATCGATATTCCGATGGATGATTTTGGATCTATGGCCTCTGCTGATGTTGATTACTGATGAAGACATTTCGTTTACTAACTCATCATTGAGCAGCCAACTACTTAAAACAACAGTAGATCCATTATTACGATGGATTAAAAACGATAGAAAAAAAAACTACGTCGAGCTTCAGTACAAAGACTATTCGAAGTTTTTACCATAGATGATAAGGGCATTCTTTACGCCTAAAGGATAAACCGGAGGTTGATATCATGAACACGTGCACTAGAAAACCACTTGCCTTGTCAACGCTAACCAGTCGCCATGGTACCGAATTTATCCGTAATAAACTAAACATGCAGGATTATGGTGGTGCAAAACCTAAGATTCCTCCTCGGTAGTTCAAGATCTGCAAGCTACCAGGTCCGAACTCAGTAGTGGTGATGACATGACACAGCATGCTACAGAAGCGCCAGACAGCATCGAAAACTGTTGGGCATCGCATTCGGGACAAACCATTGCCTGGTTTTAAATTTCCAATAAGAGGAACTGTACGGCTTAGATGAAGCCTTGAAACATGTAATGGAGAACTCGAACAACATGGGTAAATCCGAACGAACTCGACGAGCACATCAGCAAGTGAAAACCAAACTCACCGAAACTGAAGACGATGATATGAAGCGTCGGTATCACAGAACGACTATATAATTTACAAGATGAGACAGACCGATTGGAATCCACTTCCTCGAATGCGAAACAGCTTTGATCTCAGATCAGCCGCAAGGAAACCATCGATCGAGTACTGAACGAGAGATACCACGCTATTGAAAGGATCAGAATATTGTTCCGAGAGCAAGGCATCACAATTGCCAGCGTTCTTGGTCGTATTGCCCTGGTCGTATCGCTGACCGGTGGTGGAGGAACACCAACACCACCAAAACCACCGAGTGGTGGCGACGTCAGAGACTGGATAAAAAAACATCTGAAATCACTAGGGGAAGCCCTGGCTAAACTGGCCGGTAAAGCCGCCGAAGCCATGCCAGGTATCCTGGGTAGCATCGTCTCGTGGTTGCTTAGCACTCTCTCGAAAACAGTCACGTGGCTCAGTCAAAACCAGTGGGCGTTCACCATCGCCGTTGCCGGGTTGGTGTACGTGGCCGCTTAAGGATTTTTTAACCAGATGAAACCCAAGCCAACCAAGGGATCCCAACAACCACCAGCTGTTTTACGGTCGATGTGCTGCTGATTAGACACCTGCACGTGTGGTGGTTGGGGTTGTGGTGGTGTGACTGAACCCTCCGACTTTGGAGGTGATGCCACTATACCCGCTTTCACCAGTATGCGTGGGTGGTAGTACATGGGAGACGTTGACGTCGGCGTTAACACCCAATTTTGGTCGAATGTGGCGATGATTATTTCATTGTTGTAGCCTGTTATTTTATTGATTCTCGGTGACGCATATCACTCGGAGCCATGTACAATCCAACACCGAACACGTGAAGTCGACTTTTGACCTGGCGTATTGCAGCGTATCCTGATATCGTTTTATAGCACTAGGTAAATCTACTGGTGATCGCGATAAGCGTCCTCAATATTAGCCACGAACTGTTTTTGAGAATCGTAAGCCGTTCCTTACCTATAATATTAGAACGCCGTCTGTGATTGAGACCCTAGAATAGCCCACATGTACGTTCGAATCGAATCGTTCAATCTGATAACACCAGCACGAGTAAAACCCTTCAACGTGTCCAGCATAAATATTTTCCAGTCATTCGGACCCTGCTCGAACCTCCATACCGGTAATCCTTGCTGCCGTCGAAAGACATGAGATCATCTCTCCACTCGTTACTCGTGACGTAAGCATTCGCATATGTTTTACCACCCCATTCTTTTAACTTTTTGCTGGCTTCCAACGAGGGGCATAAGTTGTGAACGATAGGGGATACCAACCCATGGTTCGGGCCCGCCAAACGCCAATCCGTCTTTGGGTCTAGTTCGAATTCATTACAAATCCGTTCATATCGCATGCGCCGATCATAACCAGATTGTTTACTGCATCCCATGCCTTGTCCTGTGGGATCGGGCGCTGATTTCTTTGACGATACGCCTTTACCTGGTAATACACGCGAAAAGTGATTTAAAAGTGAAAACGGATTTACTTAGCTCATTACGCCTAGTGTCTGTCAATGTCAAACCACATCCAGTTGTCGCACAACACACGGCAAAATTGAATTGATTCTGCCAGAACTGCATACGGTTGTGAAACCAATCGTGAACCATTTTAACATTAGTGACCGAAAACCTATAATTTTTAAACACGTCTATAAACTGGGTTTTGAAGTACGAACCAGCCGTGTCAACCACTATTTTCATGTGTGTGAAGTCATAAGCCTTTATGTTGTCGTTTGTTGGGTAACGTACTTCGGGTTTATACATATTATTATATAATATATAAATATATATAAATATGTACATTACGCTTCCTGGTGTAACGAGCGGTGAAGCCGTTCAACTTATTCACACTATTGATAACACATCTGGTCAACTCGAAATAGCACTATGTGATATAACCTACTACCCGCGATGGACAAACATCAACAGCAATAATAATAATGTGTTCTTTGGTGGATTTCTACGTAAAATAACAGATGGATACTACAGCATGTGTTCTCTAAATGATGAAGTTTTCAAACCCTTAGAAGCTGAACTCGAAATAAATGACTCAAACGGAACAGTGGTGTTGATTAACAACAGTCCAAACAAATTGAGACTCGGTCAACCGTTGGCGAAGATACTAGGGCTGCCACCAGAAGTAATAAACCCTAAGATTACCGTTACTGGTACGAAGTTACCAGAGCTAGTTCCATACCGCGAGCTATGCGTTCATCTTGATCAGCTTAGCACAACAGATAATGTACAAAGTGAATGTCCTTCCACATTGTTGAGGGCTGTCCTGGTTAAAACAGAAAAATACAATGACGGACGCACCGAGTCGTTTTCATCGCAACAGTATAAAAAATTGATAAATGGTAATATTTCTGAATTAAAAATATCAATTTTAGATACAAAAAATAATAATATAAATATAGGATACCTCAGCGTAACACTACATATACAATAATGGCTAGCAATCAAGGCCCAGGAATGCGAGTAAAAAGATGCAGTAATGTAGGATTATCAGACCTAGGTGATACTAGGGGGTTTGATGACTCAGAATAGATGGTAAAATTTACGCTTTTAAGCTTGTAAACAGCATTTACAAACGAGTTGAAGTTCCCGTCGTCGGTGGATCTGGTAGTACTTTTTAACCTAGATACATCAAGATCTGTCAGCAGCAACACTCGATACGATCTAGTTCACAACGACGAGGATGAATGGAGAATATACCCATCGTTCGGTGGTAAATTGTTCGATTTAAAAGACTTTGACAGAACGAACGTTGATCAAAACAAACCGTACTATCTAATGCTCACTAACAATAACAAGTGGATGATGTTACCATCTCGAATCAACTGGTTTCTCAACATTACACTAAGTTCCCCATACGCATTCACGGAAAACAAAGACCACTTACTAAACAAAGTCGTTTACAACGGATTCCTAATCGTGGCTTACGTCCCATCAGAGAGACGAAGTGTAATCATCAGCCCACTCTCAACTATGTCAGCCCACATGCTATCGGTGAAACCAGGGGAGAAAAACGCGGTTTTGAAGTTGGTGTCTGAATTCGACGGCGTGCTCAACATCTTGCAAAATCTACCGGAGAATTCCACGCTGGCCATTCAAGTCTACCTAGGCCAACCAACGCAGAGTGAGATTGAGATCGTGAAGGGAATCAAACTCCAGTGGGCTAAAAAACACCACTATCGCGTTTGCTCTATTTACGTGTGGGTGGGAAACGATTCACACACCAGTCTGCAGGGTATCACCGTTAACGTGGAAGACACTATATCTCTAGACAGTATTTTTCTATCCGAGAACATTTTATGGAATTGAAGTTAACGCCTGAGAAATTATCAGAAAAACAATTGGAAACTATTTTATAACAGTTATATAAACAATGGTAAGTCATTACCCCAATGTAACACTCGGTGATCTAGGAGACACAAACCGGTTCAATTTACCTGGTGAGGAAGACACCCCGTACCTACTATACTATAAAGACGATGTATACGAACGAATGCCACTAGCAGATTTTTCAGAGCTTGAATGGTTAATTAAAATAACACTAACCTCACCTTACATCTTTTTTAATCAAAATGATTTCGTTTTCAAAATTACAAACAACGGGATTCTTCTTATGTCCTTTAATCCCTTCAAAGAAAATACTGTTCAAGTATTACGAATACCAGGGCACACTGGTAACATGTTAGCTCCAGTCGGCTTGAATGCCAGTTTATTCATTCACAGCATTTACGATTACCAACGTGATTTTTTTTCAGATTCAAATTATGGTATAAAATCACACACCACGCTAGTTATAGACGTATATCTCGCAGAGATGTCCAGTCCAAGAATACTTTTAGACGGCCTTAGAATAATTTGGTTTAAAAGACACGAGAATAAACGTTGCCGAATCATAATAAGACAAGGTTATAAACCATTAATAAGCCTAGATGGGGTTCGTATTTTAGACGAAAACATACCTATTAATGTCTCACCCATTTACCTGTACAATAATCTAAACCTTATAAGCCTCAAATATATTAATCAAAAATTAAATGACATATAATTAAAAAATAATTTATAAAATATATTATAAACACATAAAATGGCGCTATACCCACTCTCTTTGATGATGAAGGAAATATAAAGGGAAGTGTAAGACTTGTTAAGTGTTAAGTGTTACTTTTTATCTCCCTGAAAAGTAGCCATAGTCTTAATCTTTTGAGTAAGACTATGGATACTTTTTACAGGGGAGATAACAAATGGTTGTGTTATGGGTTTATAAATAAATATGAGTTAGGAATGTATACTTATTGATTCCTTGCCTTATATGGGCTGGTCCCGTACAACATAGTCTTTCTAGTAAGACTGTGGCTACTTTTTTACATGGGAGATGAAAAGTAGTTGTGTTATGGATTATAGTTTGGCATGAAATGCATGTGGACCCGGTTTTTTGTAAATATCTCTTCATCCAATGATCCAATCGATCTCAAACTGTGCAAGTGGATGTTTTGTCAGACAACCTAATCACATTGTAAATCACCGATTTTATGCATTTGTATTAAAGAATCTGTCTATGTAACTGTCAACAAAATAAACAGCAGAACGCAGACTGCTTGCAGAGGGAGGGAGCCAATGACCTGTAACAGCGGCAGTGTTGGGTCATAAAGGTCAACGTTCGTCAATGTAGGTCAGCTATGCACGTGACAGGTATGAAGAGGTGTCACAGGTCGTGAATAGGGTAAGGTGGGTGCCAACTGTTAACCATCATACGGAGTTTGTTTCTCTGAGTTGTTCAACATTAACCACAAAACCCATTAGTGAGAATTATTCTGTAGGTTAAAATCTTTAAATTTGTAATGTTAATGTCATATTTTGTTTATGCAGTACCTAAGTGGAAATGCATTTAAAGAACACAGAAAGTATATTTACACTAAATCATTAATCGGACCACCTATGGTTAGAACTCAACAACTGTTAAAGCCCCGTTCCCTCGGACACAAGCACACACAATCATGCACACTCATTGAAGAAAAGATAGAATGAAGACAAAAGTGTTATGTTTTGATGTCGTTCACATTCCAAATTAAGCAATGCATTTCTAATAGCTTTAAGCATATAGATAGTTAATATTTATATTTTCATGATAATTTTATGTGAAATGAGTGTTTCATGTTACACTATAAGTCGTTGGAATTAGTCAGTGCTGTCATTGTTAAAAGAAGTTATATTTCTTTGAGCATATCTGGCTGGATACTATTATTATCTGTAAATATAATAACAGAATTAAACTTCATCAAGTTCACTCCATTCTTCCACAGAGGAGTCATCAGTGTCCAGACGAATGACAACTGGATTAACTGTTTGCTCCTTCAAGCCATCTTTGAGCCAGTACTCTTTCTCCACCTTCTTGACATGTTCAACACATGCATGCCAGCGTGCAATGTCAATGTCACATATAGCAGTGTTGACAATGTGCTTGACATCATTCAACTTGAATGATTGATTTTTCCGGGCCACTGTACTTTTAAGGTCTCCCCAGATAAGTTCGATTGGGTTGAGATCACAGTGGTACGGTGGTAATCTCAAGACCTTATGGCCGTGTTGGCGTAGCATGTTGTCAATGTTATATGTGGGTGGAGGTTTGTTAGGTTTAATCAAAGAGTACAACTGTGGTTTAGTGGCCTTAATTGAAAATTGTATATTGTTATTTGTTAGCCATTGCTGCATATCTGACTTCTTTGTATTGGAAGTTGGGCACCTATTGTTTGGATCTCGAACACTGTGATAGGGAGCATTGTCCATGACAACAAGACTTTTGTAAGGCAGAGCTGGCAACAATTGTTCCTCAACATACTGTGTGAAAACCGTTGAGTTCATTTCTGTATGATAGTCCCTACCATCTGTGCTCTTTGACCGAAATACCAGATCACACCCAGGTAGGAATCCACGGTGGGAACCAGCATGAAGAACGATTAAACGTTCACCTTTGCCTGTTGGTATTTTCCTACCATCACTGGGATCAGTGGGTAGCCACTGTCTGGCAGCAGTATGGTTTGCATTGACCCAGGTCTCATCCAGAGATATATAGGTTCGAACCCATCCTCTCTTGCCTGCTTAATTTCTCTCAGATAGTTACACCTTATTTTCACAATATCAGATCTCTCACACATTACAAGTTTCTGGTTTGCTACCTTCTTGTACTTGTATCCAAATTTGAGCAGTAGTTTGCTTAGCATAAACCTAGAAACATTAATGTCGTGATCCTCTGCAAGGATGTGTTTTAACTTTCTTGTGGACAGGTGTTCATTTCTAGCAAATAGCCGGCGAATGACATCTCTGATGACCCTGATGTCAAAAGAATCTAACTTTGATGCCTACCTTTTGTACAAGGTTTTGTTTATTGGTTGTTGGTTTATTTTTCACAATTTTAGCACGATGTTCTTTTTCATGCCAAGAGCAAAAGTTGTACGTTTCATGTAATCCGACACCTTATAAATCGGTTTGCTACGTTTGCTCTCTTTTAAAAAAATTCAACACATTTCTAATTAAACGTTTAGCATCATCTGAATAAGCTTTCATGATGACAGCTAGAAGTAGTCAATGTGAATGATCCAAACGGTCTATCACTGTGCAGTGCACAGGTAGCAAGCAGTCTGCGTTCTGCTGTTTATTTTGTTGACAGTTACATAGACAGATTCTTTAATACAAATGCATAAAATCGGTGATTTACAATGTGATTAGGTTGTCTGACAAAACATCCACTTGCACAGTTTGAGATCGATTGGGGTTATAACACTGGCGGATTCAGTAAAACATATATTACGGTTGATGTTGACTTGTGCAGTACACTTTGAAGCCTAGGTCCCATATTCTGCTTCCCAATATCAAAGATCATTTGGACAAATGTAATAATTTCGTCCGAAGGTTCTTGTGAGAGAGGTTACCTACCCTTTCTCAAATACACTGCTTTTCACATTCTGTTGTATCGATATCACACGTCACTTTCAGAGCAAGTCTTTGGTGGACTATGTCCTGACTGGACCCAGTACGACACCTCAGACCAGAACATCGAGTGTGTGCAGAATACAGTGTCAACAGAGAAGAGATGCCTCTGTAAGATGGGATGTACAAGCCATCAGGGACTTGTACGGAAAGTAAGTAGCTTATAGGAGTTGTTTTACTTATATGTTAGCTGTAGGCACCGAGGGATTGTCCGCCGTCTGTGGTCGTCGGTAATATGTTTAATACAGTTGATCCAGATGAGGAATGTTCAGTGCCACGTGTTCTAAAACACAACATATATCTGACACATACAAGGGTTAAAGTAAACTATATAAACGCTTTTTGTATTTTTGAAGTCGTGGAATGGATTTTTCAAATTTGAAAAATCGATACGAATATCTAAAGGCTATCCAGTTTCGATCTGAGTGTCAATACTCTTATCTAAGGGATTAGAATAAGATATAAAAGACAAAGAAGTATGGTAAAGTAGATTTAGCTGCTTTCAGAGGGGACTTAAGGAGATTTTACGTTCAGTTAATAAAAGTGAAAATATGTACATGTAAACACCCTTCGTCCTGGAATATATTTTTGAACGCCAGAGCATCATAAAAAGCAATGGCGATAAAAGTACCATCCTACCATCCGTGATCACATATCAGTTACAGAAAAAACGCGATTGTACACGTAGATACTATTGGCCTTCTTTTGTTTATACCATTTCAAAATGTGGGCAGTTTTAATACTGGGCCACAAAATTTGTGACAAGGCATCAACCACTTCATCTGTCTTGCCTATACATTTATCTGACTGTGCGACTTTCACCAAAGTATACCATGTTATACACAACCCATCTATATGCTATGTGGAGTCCACTCTTTGTTTACATTTTTTAGAAGAGAACAATAAGAAACAATGTTGAATTTCTTGATGCAGGTGGACTTTATCAAAGGTTGTCTTTTCTTCATGCCTGATGTTTCTTTTGCACTTGTATAGTCGCTATTGTCTTCAACCCAACTGATGTTAATATGTTTGAATTAGGTTGAAATGATCTGTTTTCACAGTCGTTTACAGTTTCATACTTAGCTAAAATCATTATAGTTCTATGGCCCATTTGCCTAAAAGTAATGGCGCTGGGATGAGCGTAAGCCCATGTTAAAATATGGAGTTGCGAGCACCTTAGGGTCCTTGGATCCTGGATTGTACGCATAGTGAAATCGTTTAGTTCTGGATCTAACACTTACGTGTTATTGTGAATGTCCATTTAATTATAGACAGACAGACAGACAGACAAGTGAGTGAGTGGGTGACTTTAGTTTTATGCCGCACTCCAGCAATATTCCAGCTTTATGGCGACGGTCTGTAAATAATCGAGTCTGGACCAGACAATCCAGTGATCAACATCATGAGCATCGATCTGCGCAATTGGGAATCAATGACATGTGTCAACCAAAGTCAGTGAGCCTGACCACCCGATCCCGTTAGTTGCCTCTTACGACAAGCTGGGTTACTGAAGATCAATATTCTAACCTGGACCTTCACGGGTGAGATAGATAGATAGATATCTGATTATTGCACAAAATATTTCACGTTCATAAAACCATGTCCGTATGGCGTAAATCCTGCATTTTGGCTGTCATCACACCATCTAATGTTCAGATTGTCAAAGAAGCCCTTTACACTGCCTGAAATAGTATGCTTTAAATGGTTTATAGGAAACACTATCCTGTCGCTTTTCACATTTATTTGTGTGTCCAATTAGTTCTGGAATCTCGTCAATCTAATGTACTTAGTAGTCAGAGGTTAACAGCTATGAGACAGAGTGACATCTCTCACGACATGGTCGCCAGCTACCATCAGAGTGCGCGTCTGAAATATATAATTTGCTAGAAATCCACACTCATTCTGCCGAAAGTACAACAATTTGATGTCCTCATTCGGAGAGAGATGCTCTCAGTGTACTTTCCATGGATTCGAGTGCTAGGTGACAATTGAAAGAAGGCTGGAAAGAAGCAGTCTAGAAAGAAGCAGGCCGTTGATAAGAAAAAAAAATTATGGGAAACACACGAACATTATTTACGGAGTCACCAAACGAATACTAAGAACAGTATCCAATCTTACTCCATCCTGATTAATTCTAACATGGGGTACAATATGTGAAGCCCATTTCCGGTGTCCCCGCCGTGATATTGCTGGAATGTTGGTAAAGCGGCGTAAACCATACTCACTCCGCACTCGCTCACTCATTATATGGTAGAAAGGTATATCAGGAAATGTGGCCATATCATTGTGACTTGAATCCGATTGAAAATGATCTTAGGGTGTTGTCAGAGGTGATGCTAGTAGGCTCAATACTACGTCAAGGCAACTGTCACCTGGGGAAGCGATTTCAGACACTATAGAATTGTGTGAACAAACTACAGACGTATAAAACTAAACTCACTCACTCATCTAACCATGCAGTATTAGCAAGAGGGTAAAAAAATACTTACGTTGCAGTCAGTCAAGTTGATAAGCTGCTTTATCGCACTGTGCATCATCCTATCTGCGACAGTCACTGCCCAGGGCCGATCACATACGATTGACGCCAGTGGGGCACGTTAAAACGTCTTCATTAATTCGTCAGGGATGCTACATACGTTACACATATTTATCATATCTGCTGGTGTAAGCAGTTCGAGTGTCATCATTGTCCATACGAGCTCATTACAAATCTGCTTTCATCTGTCGTTATATTTGTTCACCAGCAACAGCGACATATAATCCTATAAGGATGAATGAGAACTTCACCAATAGTCACGACTGCATGTGGAATGTGAAGGTGGACGTAACTACAGAATTCAAGTATCTCTTCGAGGTGAGTTGAGACATGAGGCATGAAAATATCACTATACTTATTATGAATGCGATTTATATGTTCATAAGGAAGTTTCAATCTATGCAACTGTAAATGACGACGAACCCGGACAAGGAGTGAGCCGGGTGTACTATCACAATTTCCAATATGGCCATAAAGACAATACCAGGTCGTAAGTTGTAAGATAGCCCCTGAAATGTAAGATGATCTGACCTTACTGTAAGTCAAGTGAGTGTATACTATTACCTGGTTGTCTTTCACGTCATATCATTACATTATTGTTATCGTCACAAAGACTCTCAAATCAAACTCATTCTATATATAGTTTCTCTGTGACTAGGTCCGTCTCTACAACAGAGGGTTTGCAGGCTCTGTTGTCGGTGTAAGCAGAGACATAGTGGGAGGTGGTAAGTATTAAATTATTGACTAACATTTCGACTTGGTGATTTACTGGATACTAAGTATTAAATGTAATGATGTGTTGTTATTATTTATCACAATCAGAGTGAGTGAGTGAGTTTAGTTTTACGCCGCACTCAGCAATATTCCAGCTATATGGCGGCGGTCTGTAAATAATCGAGTTTGGACCAGACAATCGAGTGATGAACAGCATCAGCATCGATCTGCGCAATTGGGAACCGATGACATGTGTCAACCAAGTCAGCGAGCCTGACCACTCGATCTCGTTAGTCGCCTCTTACGACACGCATGGGTTACTGAAGATCAATATTCTAACCCGGACCTTCAAGGATTATCACACTCAGAAATCCTGTGGTAGGTTAATAAAAGCGACGAAACCTTCTCCAGTCATAGCAAATCTTTACGTACAATGTAACCTTATACGGTACCTGGAATGTGCTCTGTAATGTGTTAACTCAAATGTGAACTCTGCTGCTACCAACTTGACATGTGTCCAGTGGAATTCACCAGACATATGATTTAATGATATTGCGAGTCCAGGTCATACCAAGTAAATTACGCCTCACGAAATGTTTGTATGACTATTTTTTTTAGCTAGAAAACATATCTTGTTAGGGGTCCCGATTGCTTAAATGCCAGTAATATTAATATTGAAATTGAGCATTTCCCAAATACTCTTTGGATAATCGGCATTCCTCTCTGTGCTTTACCTATTTGTCCACCATAATATGAGTATTTTGTAAGCGAAATTTAAACCCAATTTCATCTCACCTCACATTTTAAATTTGTTATAATGTTACATGTATTTAAGATGTACGGTTCAAAGTCGACATGTATTCAGTTAATCTCCAAAGGTGATTGTACACTTTCTCTCTATTTTTCGAAATTACTTTTATAGCAGAAACATGTGTTTTTGCCAAATGCTTCCTCTCAATTTCCTAGCTCCATCACAGACGGCAGTTATATATTCCGTGAGAGAAGGTACTGTGGAATCAGAGACGCCATCCCTGCTGATCTGTCCCAGATGTCTTAATGATCACATAAATGGTCAAGTTAACAGTACGGGGTTGATTGTATGCCGAAAAGAAAATTGTGGTCAAGCCGGTGAGCAATTTAGGTCTTCAAAATCTTTGATTTGCTCTGACAACATTTTGTGAACTGTACGCAAACTCACACGTGGCCATTCGATTACCTATTTGACTCCCAAGGTGGACCAAATTGTTCTTTCAAAGCGTTTCCAATCATTAAGCTCAAATGTTAGGTACACAGATTTAACATTTTGTAACGGTTGGCTTTTCGTAACAACAATATACAGGCAAACATACCAGTCGACATCTTGTTTAATATCCCATACAGGAAATCGTGACCAAGCTACTACTGCAGTGGATTATGGCAATATGGCCAACTGGAATGCAGCCAATGAGCAAGATTTTGGTATTCCCTACAGAGCAACAAAGATGACTGGCTGGCTGGAAATGTTGGTAGGTATGAGGGTACGACATTTTATACGACATACCCAGATCATAACCAGTTCAGGTGGTTAGGAAGAATAGCGTCTTGTAACAACCTTAGTCATATAATCTACGGTTTCCTATTAGTGGTTAGTCAATCTGTTTTCTTTTGTATTACAGGAAACACAAGTTTACATTTTACTCTCGGAAATGACGATTGCAGTGGAAACACGAAAAATCTCTTTTGTAATGGAAAACTCCCTCCTGGGAAAACATTAATGTAAGTTCATTAGGACAGTCACAACTTTCACAAAGTTTCAAAAAGTGATTTAAAGAATTTGAAAATTCAATGAGGGACATTTCTGTGTTTCTGTATGCTGCTAGTACATAGAGTATATAGCAACGTGTTTTACCATTTCAGTGTATATGCATTCTCTTGCACGGATCATGGATGCACCACGAGCAGCAGAATAGAAATATCAACACCAGGTAAACACCAGTTTACTATAGTTGACTGAACATACCTGCTCTTGTAAAGTGACAAATGACTTAATGACTGTGTAATCTGTCAACAACATATATATTTCAGCACCAGTACCTGTTGCCGCTGTGGTCGGAGGTGTAGTTGCTGCGGTAGTTGTCATAACGGTCGTTACAGGCATCATAATTTTCCTGCGACGACGGTGAGAGTTGTCGATTTGAAAAGCAGAACTTAGATTTACAGTCAAAACTTGATTACGTTTTGATGAAGTAAATGTTTATCATATTACATGTGTTTGTAAATGTGATTGTTAAGGGACAATTTATCATATTACATTGCTGTTTATTATCTCAATGTCATATTAGCAGTTTCAAAGTTATCCTTTAATGTTTATTGAAACAAAACCACAACCACACAACTCAGAGTGGAGAAACTGTATCTTCTGGCGCGGATATGAACAATATTCTTTACTTAAAGCAATGCAATATACACACTCAAAAGAATGTTTTGTAAGTGAAAAGATTAATTTTACCATGCGTTTTGCATTACAAACCCTGATTAAGCAATAGCTTTAAATATCAGCCCTTTCACTATTTCTGTTCACTACGAGCAACAGTATCAGCAGTCTGTTGGTTATCCAAGACTTCCGCGATATACCTGTAACGTTACTTTGGCATTAAACGTTCGATTATTATCAAAAAATGATCGGTACCTGTTGTAATGCAAATATTGTACTGAAATTCAATGGATTATATCATACAATGTCTCCACTGTGTCCAAAATGAGAAAAACATCTTCCGTGTTCCATTACTTCTTAAACAGTGCAGATTCTTCGATATACATGTACATACCAAAAGGTTCTGATTTCTTACAGAAGAGCACACAAGGAAAGGCCTAAGAAGAGCAGAGATGAAGTCCTCGCAAACGATCAGGTCCGCCCAGAGCAAGATGACGTATACGAAAACATTCCTGATGGTCAGATGGTGACTGTCGACAGCAACCAATGTAATGGGGGTTATGTAAACTATGTGTCTGGACAATCCTTTCGGGACACAGACAATACCTATGACAAACTTGCCATTTACCAGAATGTAGATGGTCATGATTATGGGAGGATTAATATTGAAACCAGTTTTAAATAAAACTACAAGTAGCAATAGCAAAATGATTACCATATGTTCTTCAATGCAATCGGGTATAGTACATGCAGCCAACCAGTTAAAATGCTATTGCTGTTTAGTTTGTGAATGATGAAACTGGTTTGAAACCAGTTTTAAATAGACCTACAAGTAGCAATAGCAAAATGAGTACCATATGTTCTTCAGTGCAATCATGTATCCAACCATTTCAAATGCTATTGCTGACGTGTTTATTTTATGAATTATGAGTACTCATGGATATTAATCACTATACATGTACGTGACAGGTGAAATACTCTCCGTGACGTAGACTTTGCTGCAACATCGCTTCATCATCTCTCTCTAATAATTCCTGTTGGGTTAAACATTCATGTTACTCTTAGATTATGCTGTTCTTTTGTTTCATTGTTTAACGAAAGGAATGTGGTGTTAATTAGTACTATACAAAAGATATATGTATGCACGCTGTATGTTGAGGGTAAATCCTTGTAGGTTCCACGATCATTAGAAACCATTACAGCCGCCTGTACGATCCGAATGACTATCAGAAAGTGATGGTAAGGAATCAGAGAGAACATTATTTTTGTCAGTCATGTGTAAAATTATGTGTCCTTTACATGTCTACCATGAACGTTTTATAAAGCTTTACCAGTGCCTTAAATGCTGTAACTTAATCTATCAGTTTCTGAGTTCGAGTCTATTGACACTAATTGTACCTCTAACGTTGAACAAAGTAAGGCCGAAGCCGCAGGAATATTACTGGACATAAAGGGAAAGGATTTACTGTTGAAAAGTCTGTGGATATATTTTATCACAGTGAATACATAGATCTAAATATGAAACAACGTTGTCATTTTTCTCATTTACAAAACTTAGATTACAATGTATATTACAACCAAATAAAAAAACTCAAGTAAATGGATCGAGATTATACTTAGAATGGTATCATGTCGCAAGCGTATCATCGTAATAATCAACTCACTCACTCATTACAAATGTTTTAGCATTAAGCTTTAGTCACACTTCTGTGGCTGTTAGAAAAAATAAAATTTTGCATCTTTTGTAAGTGTGTACGTCATTTTTTTGAATGAAATAAATGCGTGTGTGTGAGAGTGAGTGAGAGAGGGGAGTGAGAGAGGAGAGAGAGTTACAGTGCCTGTGGACCATTCTTTCTGCCAATCTGTTTGATTCAGCTCATCCTAAATTTGTGATTTAATTTGTGATGGAAACTGGCGAAGGTCAGCGTGCAGTGGCCAATACGTTCTATGTTACACACTCCGTGGTGAGCAGACAATGAAACAGGTACGACCAAACCAAATATGTTGGCTGTCGATCTCGTCCAGGGCGCCTCCGGCCAGCAACAAGAATAAAAGTTCAACAAAATCGAGATCAAACGGCGAGTGAGATTGTGGCAGAGGTTCTGCCTACTTCAGTACGAGTTTCGGGTCACAGAAATGGTCTATTGCAGCCCATCTCCTCGCTAGACGGCCTCGTGTTATACCGTCTTATTGACCTCGATCGGCCGTGTTGTTCACACAGTCGAAAGTGGGTCTCGTTGCTTCTTACCTTTCTTGTTTTCATTTCAGTACCGATTCTCGTTGCAGACGTACATTAAGATACTTTGGTTGTAATCCGTTGGTATATGACCAGATGGTGGTCACATGATTACGTGCAAACACTTAGTTGCGGGTACAGAAACGTGCAGTAAAACTTGGACAAAAGTACTGTGACTATGTGTCCCAGTCCACCCAGCTGTGAATGGGTACCTCGTAAGAATGGGAAAGCGACAATAACCCTGTGCGCCTAGTGACTGCAAGAGTTGCATAACCCCAGGGAGTTGAGATAGTTAAGACACCCAGTGATCGAGGGAAAATCAAAGCAGCTGAGCTGGATATCGGCGCTATACAAATGTATGTATTCTAATTGTGATGTCGTAATCTTGAATCAGAATTACCAGTTATCAAGTTGTGCCCTCCAGATTTACCTCGAAACTGGGTCTGTTGTTGCTTCTTACCTTTCCCGTTTTCATTTACGAGTAAATACTGATTCACGTTGCTGATGTGATTGTGCATGGTGATGTCAAATTGAACTTACTTTAAAACTACATTAAGATACTTTGGATGTATTTTAATTGTAATATCATAATCTCGAACCAGTATTGCCAGATATCAAGTTGTGCCCTACAGATTTACCTCGACCCTTAACTTGGGAGATCTTTATTTTATTATCACTGCGTTGCAGATTAAAGAAATGATTAAGTGATAACAGTCGTGATTATTGATCAAAGATTGAGTCACAAAAATAAACTCATAGGTCCTTTTCTCAAGTTTTCAACATGTACAGCTTAAAGAAAATGTACTTTTAGACCAGTTCCAAGGAGTATTTCGCGAGCTTTCCAGACGCCTTTTTTTCGTTCATAATGCTGGTATTGCACGAGACTCTATGATGCATATGCATATATGTGTGTGGTCCTAGTACAATCAAATTTACACTGTTTGCACCACACGCTTGCAGAAACGCTTTTCGAGTTCATTCCTGGAATGTCTTAGTCTTTAGGAAGTACAAATATTCCATTTTATTGGCATTGTTACATTATATTGTACAACCAATACAGAGCTAATATACTGCGTAATATTTCATCTTAAAAAACCCCATTAAGATGCCCTAATAAACAAACCCCGAATTGCATTCCTCTATCTCTCATATACACTTTTCGAACATTTTTATGGTAAAGAAATATGTGATCGAAGGCGTCATTTGCCAGCGAGACCGATTAGACAGATACCATATCATACTACACAATAACACGTTAGTGTTAATCTCTCCATCTTGATATGGACTATCTGCCACGGCCGTCGGATTCATCATTTCATTGGTCATATAACAAATATCAGTACCTTGGGTCTTTGTCAGCAAGTGTATTCAAAACAGGGCGGTTATAGTAGTGAAAGTTCCTTTGTATCTTAGGTTTCGGAATAAAGTGTTCACAAGAAATGTAGTTAGTCCAGAAAATATTTGGGCGGTTGAATATGTCAGCGTGTTAACGTATTATGTTGGATCTTACTTGTGTGTTTAACGTCTGGAGTTTAGGCGTTAAATATCATTTTGTGAAACATGGTCCTCCCAGGTCATTATATCAGGTAAATGATTGAAGCCGTTTAAGCTATGCTATTTCATAGCCTCAACAGTTGTAGTCAAGGTTCTCTGGCCGTTTAGCATGACACTTGATACCATCTGAATTCATAATTGTCAAAGGTATGACACTTTAGTAGTTTGATAGGCAACATTACCTTGTCGTCAAGGTATGCCTGCAGACTGTGGACAGTGCGTGTTATTTGCATACACAATCAGCGTTGCCCTGTGAACTTTGTCAAAATTCAGTACAGCTAAAGGTGGTGTGTGTGGGGGGGTTCCACGAGGTGCATTCTTTTCGCTCCTACTGGATCACGACTAGTGTTATGACAGACAAACGTAGTCCCTATTTCAACTCTCTCACTATCGAGTTTTAAACGAGTTTTAAAATCTAATGTATATGGTTGGTGTTACACAACCAAACAAGCGAACATTCTAAACCAATATTTAAGTGTTAAATAAAGGACAGTCAACACCAGCAGTAATAAATACAGGGCTGGGCAGGACATGAAGACAATCGACATCAATAGTGTAAAGTAAAGTGTCGAGCTTGACATGGGGGCAGTCGGCACCAACTGGGTATAGAGTTGAGCAGGACATGAGGACAAGCGATCCAACATTGAGTGTCGAGGTTGATATGAGGGCAGTCGGCACCAACTGGGTAGAGAGATGAGCAGGAAATGAGGACAATCGACACCAATAGTGTAAAGTAAAGTGTCGAGGTTGACGTGAGGGCAGTCGGCACCAACTGGGTATAGAGTTGAGCAGGACATGAGGACAATCGACACCAACAGTGTAAAGTAAAGTGTCGAGGTTGATATGAGGGCAGTCGGCACCAACTTGGTATAGAGTTGAGCAGGACATGAGGACAATTAACACCAACAGTGTAAAGTAAAGTGTCGAGGTTGATATGAGGGGATTCAGCACCAACTGGATATAGAGTTGAGCAGGCCATGAGGACAATTAACACCGATAGTGTAAAGTAACGTGTTCGAGGCTGACATAATGCCAGTCAACACACTGAATGATAAATATAGGACAGTCAACACTGTCAATGGTAAACATAGGGTTGAGGTGGGCATGGGTACAGTAGACATCAACAGTGTTAAATAAATGGTTGTGTTACACATGCAGACAGTCGACACAGACTGTATTGTATCCAAGACCAAAATCAATATCACAACAATACACATTCTGTTTATGTTGATTGGTTGTCATTGTTTCGATACTTCTTTGGGAGTACACGTTTCAAGTGGATTGTTATGTAGACATGTAAACATTATATCTGACAAACACATACAGCAGCGAGTCAGTTGTTTAATTGAAGGGATCCTGTTAAAAGTCAAAATGAAGCTGAGGCCTCGAATGCTTTCATTTAAGAATCAGATGATAGCACAGTTGAGAAACGTGTAATTGAACGTATATAGGTATACGAGGCGAAATATGAGGGACGCTTGACTCTAAATAGACTGGCATGTTGCAATATTCTAACTATAGGCTTGTCTGCTAACCGAGACTATTTGGAAGCACATCGTTCGTATGAAGCACAATCTTCCTTTTCCTGGTGACTGGCTTGTTCTTGCTGGGAAGATGGCGTGCCATGTAATCAATGAACATAACAACCTAACCTAACGTCCAACATATTAGTTTACTTAAGGTGAATGGGCAAATATATGTTCAGTAAATATATGCTCTACAAATACGTTCTACGCGTATAAGTATATGCTAATAACTTTGTTGGAAAATAACTAATAGTATTAATTCAAGTAATCATTATCAACACTGCTTATCATCAGGGGCTTTAACATCACTTCCTTCTAAAGAGTGCTGAAACGTTGCTGAGAGTAACATTTTGGATAAGGAGGGGGCATCATTTCCTCTTATAACGCCCAAATAAATACATATTGTATCTGATTTCATGTGATCTTTTTCATACGCTACAATTACATGCAACTGGTCATCATTGTTTTGAGAGTACACGCGACTGCCGTTCATTTCAAAAGCTAACAGATATTAATATCAAATTGACTCAAGATATATATTGTGTGGGTTATTTAACAATAACCAAATGCTTGTTACACAAGTCATTGTAGACATTAATTTGGTTAAGGTGTAATTGATCATTAGACCGTAGATATGTCAATGTATTTCTTATCAAAAACTAATAACTATCTGATAATACGCATGTAGTTTTAACTTACGTGTGCTATACAAACCGTCATCCAAGAATGCTCATATCAGAATAATAACTATATTGAAGGGAGTGATTGCAATACAGCATCAACAAATAATTTCATATTACGATAAAGTCAAACAGAATGCATATAACTCCGACAGTTTGAGTCACCGTTGCAGGAAAGCAAGACTTTACATTCAGTCTATATTTGTTTTGGGCTTTGATAACAGATGTAGATAGTCAGAGGCGAGTGAGTGAGAATAGGAAGTACTCATTCTGAATATATACTTCAGTGTGTAGAGGCGAGGATAGGTTTTGTGTCAATTTTGAGCTTAAAATTTATATTTAGGAAAGTAGTATTAGGTGTTGTTTTACTCAGCTGGACTAATAGATAATGTTTTAGTCAAATGAGAACCACTACCCGTACCAACCCGAACGATGAAACACTGGTTAGAGAAGTCCAAACTGGCGCACACGCAATCCTGTCACGTGGCCTGGCTGACAGAATGAGGAAGTGAAATTGCTCGGGTGGATAACACGGGTGGAGACAGTCTTACACAGTCGCTCACCAGGGTCGAGGAGCGCCAGTCCGGGGGTACCAGAACGACAATTGATCGTGGCTATTAAGCAGGACTGTGTAGTACATTGAGAAGTATACCGATGGTCAACACCCGACACTGTACGCGTGGTGAAGATGACTGGGTGTGTTTAAAGACAAGAGGAGGAATATGTTCTCGGTGAACCAAGTTTAAGAACTTTATACGCATTCATACACCAACATGGATACCTTAAAGTACTGTCTTATTGCCATCGTATTTTCCTACTTCTGTTCGAAGGTAAGATTTTTTTTAAAAAATAGTTGACCTACTATTAAGGTTAACGAGACCTACCTGTGATGTGTTGTGTGTGTTCACTGAAGCCTATCGCCCTATCGTATCACAGAAACATGCTCATTTTACTTGTTATTTTAACATAACGCGTTCTAAGTCAACCTGTAAGGTCTAACATCCCGAACATGGCTCCCATGAGTGGGCAATACACATCCTAGATCTAGCCCGTTGTGCCTGTTATATACATAGCTGACCTACATAAAACCTGTATGAACAACAGATAAACTTGATCTTACCGGGTGTAACCTAAAGCAGCGACAGGCAGGTTATGAGGCAACTGTCAATATTCGTACGTTGGTAACGGACACATATATACCAGGCACATAAAGAAACTGTGCATGCAAAAATTTAAATTCTAAATTTATCAAACCTGTGTAGACACATAAGGATTTAAACTCAGAGATTAGTGATATGTATTCAACATGCATGCACGTGCCACGTTCCGTGACGTCAGTAGGTTCGTCTTTGAGACGTGCAATACGTTGTTGCACGTGCATTCCGGGAAAGAGAAACAGAGCAAATGAATGCCACATAATACTGTCACTTTGGAAAGCTCAACCCCCGCCCTTGCGATCGTTCAAAAAATTAAACGGCTATTGAAACGCATAGCATGCCAAGGCTCACGTCTGCACAACGTCATGAGGCCATTGGGATGGTCCGTGGAGGAATGTCTCAACGACAAGTGGCTGCACATTTCCAATGCCACCGGAACACCATTTCTGCACTGGTGAGACGCTACCAGAACACAAATGACGTCATCTATCGGCCACGTTCTGGACGTCAACGTGTAACAACGCCAAGACGGGACATATGGATAAGGGTGACCCGTCTTCGCCACAGGTTTCAGACTGCAGTGAGGACTGCCCGAACCATCCCAGGACTTCGCCGTATCCACCCCAACACAGTTCGACAACGTTTACGTCATCACGGGATCAGACCACGACGTCCCGCCATACGGCCTATCCTGACACAACGTCATCGACAAGCTCGCCGAATGTGGTGCCGAAATCATGTCCGCAGACCCTTGTTTTGGTGGAGAAATATTGTTTTTACAGATGAGTCCAGGTTTGACATTTCCCATAGTGATGGACGTCAACGTGCCTATAGACGCGTGGGAGAACGTTATGCACAGGCCTGTATCTTGGAGAGGAATCGCTTTGGTGGTGGTTCTGTGATGATTTGGGGTGGAATAACAGCACGCCAAAGAACTCCTTTGGTGATTGTTCAGGGCAACTTAACTGGTTGCTATGGATTTCTTGCAACACCACAACGTTGACTTACTGCCTTGGCCTGCAAATTCACCGGATCTCTCCCCGATAGAGCATGTTTGGGACGAGATGGATCGACGTCTACGCCGTCTTCCTCATCCGCCAGATAACGTCCTGACCTTGCAACATAACTTAAGAGAATCTGGCGTGACATCCCACAAGCCTTCCTTGCACGTTTGATAGGCTCTATGCGTCGTCGATGCACTGCTGTTCTCAATGCCGATGGTGGACATACCCGTTATTGAGCTTGTGACATGGTCGTTTGACCCCTGTGTCGCTTGTGGACTCGTGACGTCATTGTGATTGACTTTTCAATTGAAATTCTCCCGAGTTGTTATGGTCTCATGATCCCTCTATTAAAGTTTATATGTACCTTTGACATTGTTATCGTACTTATCAACTGGGATAATATTTTGACAATGCACAGTTTCTTTATGTGGCTAGTATATATTCCGAAGTGAACATGGAGCTTCTACGTGGAATTACAAGAAGAGGGGTATTTTTGTTAATGGCTGTGTTTATATTTTATTATATTTAATTATGTGTAATATGAATATTTAGCGAAATCCTGTGACATCTAAGATATGAATTTTATTGGTAAGTCAGATTAATCCTCTTACAAAGCTGCAGTTTTGGAGAGATGGAAGTTGATTGATTCTCTTTTCTTTTGTTATAAAATACATATTAGCATTCCTAGCTACTGGTGTACATAGCACATCATATCTCTGTTACAATGTATAACAATGTGTAGGTTTTTAATGTTATTTTTAGAGCAAACTGATGACAGGATATATAGAATTTTTATCAGTATTTATGTGTGAATTAATGGTGAGGTGAAATGGGGTTTACCGTCGTACTTAAGAATATTTCGCTCATATGACGACGTGTATGCGTGTGTATGTGTGGCCGTCATGTCCCATTAGTCATACGCCCACTAGTCATACAGCAAATGAGGGATTAATTAAAACAATAACAGGCATATACCCTTTGTGTAAAATGGACTAGCCAGCTAATTAGAGAGCTTGAGGTTAGTTTAATCTCTAACACTGAGAATGCAACAGTCTTTGGTAATGAAAGCATATAAACGAATGTTATTAAAGTAAATTACATTGAAGTTATAAAAACATAATACACCACAACCGTTGATAACTAAAACATTAAAATCAATGTCAAACTCTACTGGGTTTGATTAAGTTTACTCAATCTCGTAAAAAAAACATAAACTAGTGCATAAAAGTTCCATGTTATCGACTCTAGCATATCACTGCGTGGCAGGATTGATTGAAATGGAATACGTTAGCTATAGGCGATTTACACAACAGGTACTGTTTCAAGGTCACCTTCACAACAAGAAGTCTACAAAGGAACACTGTATCCACTTGAAGTGTTTTGTGAAGACTTGCCCGGGTAGAGTTACTTCAGTTGGAAACCATGTCAGGAACTCCACTCCTCACAACCATGGCCCACAAGAACATGACACGGTGAGATTCATCAGCAACATGAGGAAGAGGGCCAGAGAAGAGATTATCCCAATGCCAACCCTGTATCAGGAGGCAGTTGCCCAAGAAGATCCATCCTATGCAAGCCTCAGCAGTGCCCTCTACCGACATAGGAGACACACCATACCAGCACTCCCCCCAGACAATAGGTGATGTAGAACTTGAGGGAAAGTGGACCGAGACAGCTGATGGCCAACCTTACCTGTTGTTTGCAGATGGTGAAGAAGACGAGAAGATGTTAGTCTTTTCCTTTATGGATCATCTGATTATTTTGCAAACATACGCCTTGGTGTTTGCCCTTCTTCCTGATCGCCAGAGAACAACCTACTGCTGGCTTTTCCACAGACTGAAGGAAGAAGTACAGCATAAACTCAACAGAATCCTCGCTCCTGTCACCGTTCAGATCGACTTTGAACAAGCCGCCATTCGAGCTATCGAGACTGAGTTTCCTGCAGCCAAAGTGAGAGGATGCTACTTTCACTTCAGCAAAGCCATCTGGAGGAAGGTGCAAGACCTGGGACTTGCTGTCCAGTACCAGGAGGACCCAGAGGTCAGACTCTGGGTCAGAAGAGCATCATCCCTGCCACTGTTACCAGAAGGTGATGTGCATCATACAAACATATATCGCTTTGTTGAGCTTATCAAGCAGATTAAGAAGTCTGAATCTGCCAAGATGCGCCAAATCGACTTTGGTGCTGCCATCCAAGGAAGAAAGCGAATGTATCGCGAGAAAGAAAACAGACTCGTCCGATTGTGGGACCAACTTGAAGCAGGCCAGAAAAACTCAGTTCAATTTCTGGATGCTTTTGGCTACCTCTACCCAACTGACCATTAATTGCGAATTTAAGTTATTTAAATAAAGAAAGTGTTAATGATGCCGAATTAATAAATCACAACAACATGCGACTATCATATCCAAATCAATGTGAAAGGAACTGCAGCTATAACACTATACACTGTAAAATAATGGCAGTTAAAAATATGGCCTTGCGGGAAACAAAAGTAAATCTTTCGCGGGTATCTGTTATTTTAACATACCCGTTGCAAATCGTATTTTAGCATTCACTATTTAAATGTTATATTAACATTCACGTGACAAATGATCTATCAAAATTTACGTTACAGATGGTATCTAACATTCACGACAAAATTGCATCTGGACTTTCACGTGACAAATTGTACCTTCGTAACAACTCGATAACCAATATCCCGGGCTGTTTAATGGGATTTTGAGATATCTCTTCAAACACAAAAGTCCATCATTGGGTCCATAACACTTTATTCGTCAGCTAAGTATGCAATTACATTGTACATGATAGTGCAGCAACGGCCAGGCAGCATCACAGAGGCGATCGTCAGCCCATCTGCCTAGCCGCTGTCCGAGGGTCAAGTCCCGTTATATTCAGAATTCATTGTCTATATACTACTGACTGTCAGGCTGCCCTGTATCGTATTACGATGCGTGTATGGTCAACCTGCAGTATCCAGCATGCACCTCATCCATAATGTTATGAGCTTCCGTGGCCAACCGGCCATATTCTAAGGTTAATTAGGGTTAATTACACGCAGGCAGCTGATCTGTACATGCTGTGCTGACGCTAACGTTGTTGGGGATGAATTTCACTATCTCCTTCGATGTGAAACCCTTCTCCAACAGCGAAATACCTATCTCGCGACATATATGTGTGATCTCCAAAAACATTCAATGTTAAAGAAATTATTATGTAATAAAACTACTAAACATCCAAAGAACTTAAATTCATTTCTGAATGTATTGTATAAATCGCTTACTAAGTAATATTCAAATGATCATGTCCAGCCACTTGCCATGTATATATTTGTTTACCTATGTATTTATATATTCTCATGTACCAACGTTGGTTGGTTGAGAAATAAACTTCTTTGTCTGTCTGTCTGTCTGTCTGTCATGATAATAAGCTGCTGATATTTGTGTATATTGTCAGCACTGTGATTTAGATTTAGATAACACTACTTAACTCTCTTAACTCAGAGAATATACAAACATGTCTATATTTCCCGATAAGACCCATACCCCGCCAAAGTGCCTACGATATACGCCCTTTCTGTGAAAAAGGACGTGTCCCACGTGCTTTTAAGCATTGTGAATGAGGTAGCGATTGAATTACAAACTACATTAGATAAATTATTCATAATCAATATAAAAAGTTACAATATTGTTTTACATTACAAAGTTAAGATCACAGGGTAGCTGATTACACATACTCCTCAGTAGTAGGACTATTCTCTAAGAAAATAGACATTGCTTAAAAAACATCCTGATGAATCACAAAATTAAAAATATGACTTCAGCTGAGATTTGCTGATAGAAATATCGACACAAGAAGGACAATATTTGTTGAAGATTTGAATAGGACAGATGCAGATTTGTGTCGTGGAAGCATTTTTCTATTTTTTTAACACAATAACACAAGTGACAGAAGGTTGTAGCGCTGTATTACATAAAACATTTAAGATATGTCATGTTTCGCAGCATATTGTATCCTATGCATGAATAACAAATTCTTATATAGCCAAGCTTCCATACAACATAAACATGAAACTCTTCTTTTACTTGAAAACACACACACACACACACACACAGACACACACACACAGACACACACACCTCAACATTGTGTATCATTCTAACATTAGCATAACAGTCAATTCTCTTTCACACACACATTCACCTCAACATTTTGCATCATTCTAGCAATAAAACAAGTTAATTCTCTCTTTCCCTTACACACTCTCTCGCGCTCTCACACACACGCGCGCGTACGTGGTGTACTCACGTCACACCATTCATATCATACTGTCAAGTTCTAAAACATCATATTTTTCATTTTAACAGACTATCGCTCTCTCTCTCTGTCTCTCTGTCTCTCTCTCTGTCTCTCTCTCTGTCTCTCTCTCTCTCTCTCTCTCTCTCTCTCTCTCTCTCTCTCTCTCTCTCTCTCTCTCTCTCTCTCACGTCACATCGGCATTATTCCAGCCATATAGTGACGAGGACAAGTCTGCATTAATAAACATTGTCAAAATGAGTTTTATTTCAAAAACATATATTCATTACATTGTCATTTAAAGACAGAAAAAGGCATAGCACTACATTTAAAGACAGGCAATATGTTAGTCACATTACTCAGTTACAATTTATGATACAGATCAACTTCCCTCAGGTAGATCACTATCAGATGAGCGCTCACGCGGGAGAACAGATCTTTCAGATTTTTTGCATCATAGTGTGAGTACCTTGCAGACGATAAGTCCACACAGTCAAGCAGAATATGCTTGATAGTGAAAACCTCATCGCAAGAGACACACAATGGGGGGTCCATCCCCATCCGTTTTCAGCAGATAGTCATGTGTAAACCGACTATGGCCAGTACGACATCGTCGTAAAATTACCTCATCACGTCTTGACTGACAACCCAAGTAGGTATAACCAATTGTTGGCTTCAGTTCATACACTTTATATCTTCCTACTTGAGTGTCCCGAGTATAGCTTTTGATAGTTGGTTGAAATCACTGTACGGGATCAGCAGTGGAGATAAGGGCTTGTCAAGAGCTGCTTTAGCTGCAGCATCGGCTTTTGTGTTACCTGCTATGCCGACGTGACCCGGCAACCAGCAAAGGACAATGTCACATTGGTCAGTAGAAAGGTCGTTGTAAAGTTCTAAAATGTCCAGAATGATTGGGTGACTTCAAGTAACATTTTGAAGTGCTTGAAGGCAAGATAATGAATCTGTGAAAACGATGAAGTTTTGGAATGATTCTGCTATTTAATATAGGTCAAAGCTGAAAAGATACCTTTGGCCTCGGCAGTGAAAATAGAACTGTTATCGGGAATACTAGAGGAGACAGTATTCACCCATAACAAAATGCATATACTGTCCAAACTCGAATATTGCATATCTCAGGCACAGATTGTGATATCAGGACAGAGTGGCTTGGGCAAACTGCCAGTTATTATTTCACTGTGACAGATCTTATCAGTGCTGACTGTGTTAGTCAAACATAACTAACGACGATGTAACACTTCTATTGTAACAGTGAGTGAGTGAACAATGTTTTCAACAGTATTCCATTTATTATCAGGGCGTGTCATCTGGAGATAAATGTAAGAACCTCCGAGCTCATATCGTGTTGGTAAAAATTAAATATATATATTTGTTATGATTAATGTGATTAAAACATACAGTTAACATACTGAACAACATTAGAAACGCACCACCCATATAATACGAAATATCCCCGTCAGACTGAAATGTACCCATGATATCTGAGCCACGTCGGTGCATTTTAGTGTGATGCGTTTCTAATGTTGTTCAGTATATAAGAGGAAACATTATAATACACAATTCACTCGAATTATGTAGTAGTCGAACATTTAATATGTATAACCCTCGTTTATATGATTATCAATGCATGGACAAAAGGCATGTATTGTAATAGATGGGGTGTTGTTATGCTTATATGCAAGAATTGTTTTTCGATCTGTATATAAGTACCGTGCATCACGTCAAAGACAAAAGTAATGAATAATATTTTCACATTCACAAATGTCAAATCTTTTCGTTTTCTTATGTTCCCTAAACAAAACAGGTGGTTATTGAATAGTTTTGAATATTTTAATCTGCCAAACAACTTATGTGATCAGAACAAGCAGCTGAATTCGTAGTTATTTACATCTTCCATTTGAAAATGACGCAAATTGTTGTATTTCTTGTTTTCTGAATTATTATGAGAGGCAATAAAAACGCATATATATTTCTCATATGTCCAAAAATTACATATGGCGGTACAGGAAAAGGCAATGTGATGACTTGTACAGAGGATTACGGATGCAACAATGTCTTTGCGAGCATCTCCAAAACAAGTGGTATGAGAACACACACCTGTCAGATGACACATTTCAATACCGTGTGTGTCCTCCTTGGGCAGCCATGCAAGCCCGGAGTCTGCCAAGCATTGACAAGCACAATCTCCGAATCAATGCTTGTGGAACGGCTCTCCAGTGAAACTGCAACGCCTGTGTCAACTCAGCTACAGTTCTGGGAGGATTCAACTGACGTCGCACACGGCGCCCAAGTTCATCCCACAAATGTTCGATAGGATTAAAATCAGGTGATCGCGAGGGCCAGTTCAAGACATCCACATTGTTCTGATGTAAAACGTCCTGTGTTATCCTAGCCGTATGTGGCCTGGCATTGTCGTCTTGGAACACGAGGCGATGTCGTGGCAATGGCAGAAGCACTGGTTGCAACACGTTGTCAATGTAACGTCGGGCGTTGAGGTTCCCTTGAAGAACAACCAAGTCAGAGCGGAAGTTGACGTTAATTTCCCCCCACACCATAACCCCATCACCAGCAAACCGATCACGCTCAATGACACAAGGCTGTGCCAAACGTTCATGATTACGGCGATAGACACGTAGCCGACCATCAGGGAAACTGACGTTGAAACGTGATTCATCTATGAAGATGACATCTCGCCACTGTCTAGCACCAAAACATTTCGGACTTAGGCCATTTTATTACATATCGGGTTATTACAAACTGCGTTACACCAGTAGCAACCCACTATGTAATAACAACGCACTATGTAATAAAATTTTCAGAGTCCAAAAATATTTCGGACTTAGGCGATTTTATTACATATCGGGTTATTACAAACTGCGTTACACCAGTAGCAACCCACTATGTAATAACGACGCACCATGTAATAAAATTTTCAGAGTCCAAAAACATTTCGGACTTAGGCCATTTTATTACATATCGGGTTATTACAAACTGCGTTACACCAGTAGCAACCCACTATGTAATAACGACGCACTATGTAATAAAATTTTCTAAGTCCAAAAACATTTCGGACTTAGGCGATTTTATTACAAAGCGAGTTGGTACTTTTGCCTAAGGCTGGAAAATGACTGAAAATCAAAGTAGAAGATGTTCCTTCCGGTGAGGACGATATGTGTTCTACACCCTTGATTAAGTGTAAACTTCAGCTTAAACCCGTTCCATCATATGAACGGTTAATATTTCGGAGTTTTCTGATGGTTTATTACAAACCGCGTTGGTACTACATACCGGGTTGAGTAGCGGAATGTAATAAGATTTTGCACATCTTAACGCACTTTGTAATAAAATTTTCTAAGTCCAAAAACATTTCGGACTTAGGCGATTTTATTACATATCGGGTTATTACAAACTGCGTTACACCAGTAGCAACCCACTATGTAATAACAACGCACTATGTAATAAAATTTTCAGAGTCCAAAAACATTTCGGACTTAGGCCATTTTATTACATATCGGGTTATTACAAACTGCGTTACACCAGTAGCAACCCACTATGTAATAACAACGCACTATGTAATAAAATTTTCAGAGTCCAAAAACATTTCTGACTTAGGCCATTTTATTACATATCGGGTTATTACAAACTGCGTTACACCAGTAGCAACCCACTATGTAATAACGACGCACTATGTAATAAAATTTTCAGAGTCCAAAAACATTTCGGACTTAGGCGATTATATTACATATCGGGTTATTACAAACTGCGTTACACCAGTAGCAACCCACTATGTAATAACAACGCACTATGTAATAAAATTTTCAGAGTCCAAAACATTTCGGACTTAGGCGATTATATTACATATCGGGTTATTACAAACTGCGTTACACCAGTAGCAACCCACTATGTAATAACAACGCACTATGTAATAAAATTTTTCTAAGTCCAAAACATTTCGGACTTAGGCCATTTTATTACATATCGGGTTATTACAAACTGCGTTACACCAGTAGCAACCCACTATGTAATAACGACGCTATGTAATAAAAATCTTCAGAGTCCAAAACATTTCGGACTTAGGCGATTTTATTACAAAGCGAGTTGGTACTTTTGCCTAAGGCTGGAAAATGACTGAAAATCAAAGTAGAAGATATTCCTTCCGGTGAGGACGATATGTGTTCTACACCCATAATTAAGTGTAAACTTCAGCTTAAACCCGTTCCATCATATGAACGGTTAATATTTCGGAGTTTTCTGATGGTTTATTACAAACCGCGTTGGTACTACATACCGGGTTGAGTAGCGGAATGTAATAAGATTTTGCACATCTTAACGCACTTTGTAATAAAATTTTCTAAGTCCAAAAACATTTCGGACTTAGGCCATTTTATTACATATCGGGTTATTACAAACTGCGTTACACCAGTAGCAACCCACTATGTAATAACAACGCACTATGTAATAAAATTTTCAGAGTCCAAAACATTTCGACTTAGGCCATTTTATTACATATCGGGTTATTACAAACTGCGTTACACCAGTAGCAACCCACTATGTAATAACAACGCACTATGTAATAAAATTTTCTAAGTCCAAAAACATTTCGGACTTAGGCGATTTTATTACATATCGGGTTATTACAAACTGCGTTACACCAGTAGCAACCCACTATGTAATAACGACGCACTATGTAATAAAATCTTCAGAGTCCAAAAACATTTCGGACTTAGGCGATTTTATTACAAAGCGAGTTGGTACTTTTGCCTAAGGCTGGAAAATGACTGAAAATCAAAGTAGAAGATATTCCTTCCGGTGAGGACGATATGTGTTCTACACCCATAATTAAGTGTAAACTTCAGCTTAAACCCGTTCCATCATATGAACGGTTAATATTTCGGAGTTTTCTGATGGTTTATTACAAACCGCGTTGGTACTACATACCGGGTTGAGTAGCGGAATGTAATAAGATTTTGCACATCTTAACGCACTTTGTAATAAAATTTTCTAAGTCCAAAAACATTTCGGACTTAGGCGATTTTATTACATATCGGGTTATTACAAACTGCGTTACACCAGTAGCAACCCACTATGTAATAACAACGCACTATGTAATAAAATTTTCAGAGTCCAAAAACATTTCGGACTTAGGCGATTATATTACATATCGGGTTATTACAAACTGCGTTACACCAGTAGCAACCCACTATGTAATAACAACGCACTATGTAATAAAATTTTCAGAGTCCAAAAACATTTCGGACTTAGGCCATTTTATTACATATCGGGTTATTACAAACTGCGCTACACCAGTAGCAACCCACTATGTAATAACAACGCACTATGTAATAAAATTTTCTAAGTCCAAAAACATTTCGGACTTAGGCCATTTTATTACATATCGGGTTATTACAAACTGCGTTACACCAGTAGCAACCCACTATGTAATAACAACGCACTATGTAATAAAATTTTCAGAGTCCAAAAACATTTCGGACTTAGGCGATTATATTACATATCGGGTTATTACAAACTGCGTTACACCAGTAGCAACCCACTATGTAATAACAACGCACTATGTAATAAAATTTTCAGAGTCCAAAAACATTTCGGACTTAGGCCATTTTATTACATATCGGGTTATTACAAACTGCGTTACACCAGTAGCAACCCACTATGTAATAACGACGCACCATGTAATAAAAATTTCCAGAGTCCAAAAACATTTCGGACTTAGGCCATTTTATTACATATCGGGTTATTACAAACTGCGTTACACCAGTAGCAACCCACTATGTAATAACGACGCACTATGTAATAAAATTTTCAGAGTCCAAAAACATTTCGGACTTAGGCGATTTTATTACAAAGCGAGTTGGTACTTTTGCCTAAGGCTGGAAAATGACTGAAAATCAAAGTAGAGGATGTTCCTTCCGGTGAGGACGATATGTGTTCTACACCCTTGATTAAGTGTAAACTTCAGCTTAAACCCGTTCCATCATATGAACGGTTAATATTTCGGAGTTTTCTGATGGTTTATTACAAACCGCGTTGGTACTACATACCGGGTTGAGTAGCGGAATGTAATAAGATTTTGCACATCTTAACGCACTTTGTAATAAAATTTTCAGAGTCCAAAAACATTTCGGACTTAGGCGATTTTATTACATATCGGGTTATTACAAACTGCGTTACACCAGTAGCAACCCACTATGTAATAACAACGCACTATGTAATAAAATTTTCAGAGTCCAAAAACATTTCGGACTTAGGCCATTTTATTACATATCGGGTTATTACAAACTGCGTTACACCAGTAGCAACCCACTATGTAATAACAACGCTATGTAATAAAATTTTCAGAGTCCAAAACATTTCTGACTTAGGCCATTTTATTACATATCGGGTTATTACAAACTGCGTTACACCAGTAGCAACCCACTATGTAATAACGACAAAGACTATGTAATAAAATCTTCAGAGTCCAAAAACATTTCGGACTTAGGCGATTTTATTACAAAGCGAGTTGGTACTTTTGCCTAAGGCTGGAAAATGACTGAAAATCAAAGTAGAAGATGTTCCTTCCGGTGAGGACGATATGTGTTCTACACCCTTAATTAAGTGTAAACTTCAGCTTAAACCCGTTCCATCATATGAACGGTTAATATTTCGGAGTTTTCTGATGGTTTATTACAAACCGCGTTGGTACTACATACCGGGTTGAGTAGCGGAATGTAATAAGATTTTGCACATCTTAACGCACTTTGTAATAAAATTTTCTAAGTCCAAAAACATTTCGGACTTAGGCCATTTTAATTACATATCGGGTTATTACAAACTGCGTTACACCAGTAGCAACCCACTATGTAATAACAACGCACTATGTAATAAAATTTTTCAGAGTCCAAAACATTTCGGACTTAGGGCGATTATATTATTACATATCGGGTTATTACAAACTGCGTTACACCAGTAGCAACCCACTATGTAATAACACCGCACTATGTAATAAAATTTTCAGAGTCCAAAAACATTTCGGACTTAGGCCATTTTATTACATATCGGGTTATTACAAACTGCGTTACACCAGTAGCAACCCACTATGTAATAACAACGCACTATGTAATATAAAATTTTCTAAGTCCAAAACATTTTCGGACTTAGGCCATTTTATTACATATCGGGTTATTACAAACTGCGTTACACCAGTAGCAACTCACTATGTAATAACAACGCACTATGTAATAAAATTTTCAGAGTCCAAAACATTTCGACTTAGGCGATTATATTACATATCGGGTTATTACAAAACTGCGCTACACCAGTAGCAACCCACTATGTAATAACAACGCACTATGTAATAAAATTTTCAGAGTCCAAAAACATTTCGGACTTAGGCCATTTTATTACATATCGGGTTATTACAAACTGCGTTACACCAGTAGCAACCCACTATGTAATAACAACGCACTATGTAATAAAATTTTCAGAGTCCAAAAACATTTCTGACTTAGGCCATTTTATTACATATCGGGTTATTACAAACTGCGTTACACCAGTAGCAACCCACTATGTAATAACGACGCACTATGTAATAAAATCTTCAGAGTCCAAAAACATTTCGGACTTAGGCGATTTTATTACAAAGCGAGTTGGTACTTTTGCCTAAGGCTGGAAAATGACTGAAAATCAAAGTAGAAGATGTTCCTTCCGGTGAGGACGATATGTGTTCTACACCCTTAATTAAGTGTAAACTTCAGCTTAAACCCGTTCCATCATATGAACGGTTAATATTTCTCGAGTTTTCTGATGGTTTATTACAAACCGCGTTGGTACTACATACTGGGTTGAGTAGCGGAATGTAATAAGATTTTGCACATCTTAACGCACTTTGTAATAAAATTTTCTAAGTCCAAAAACATTTCGGACTTAGGCCATTTTATTACATATCGGGTTATTACAAACTGCGTTACACCAGTAGCAACCCACTATGTAATAACAACGCACTATGTAATAAAATTTTCAGAGTCCAAAAACATTTCGGACTTAGGCGATTATATTACATATCGGGTTATTACAAACTGCGTTACACCAGTAGCAACCCACTATGTAATAACACCGCACTATGTAATAAAATTTTCAGAGTCCAAAAACATTTCGGACTTAGGCCATTTTATTACATATCGGGTTATTACAAACTGCGTTACACCAGTAGCAACCCACTATGTAATAACAACGCACTATGTAATAAAATTTTCTAAGTCCAAAACATTTCGGACTTAGGCCATTTTATTACATCGGGTTATTACAAACTGCGTTACACCAGTAGCAACCCACTATGTAATAACAACGCACTATGTAATAAAATTTTCAGAGTCCAAAACATTTCGGACTTAGGCGATTATATTACATATATCGGGTTATTACAAACTGCGTTACACCAGTAGCAACCCACTATGTAATAACAACGCACTATGTAATAAAATTTTCAGAGTCCAAAAACATTTCGGACTTAGGCCATTTTATTACATATCGGGTTATTACAAACTGCGCTACACCAGTAGCAACCCACTATGTAATAACGACGCACTATGTAATAAAATCTTCAGAGTCCAAAAACATTTCGGACTTAGGCGATTTTATTACAAAGCGAGTTGGTACTTTTGCCTAAGGCTGGAAAATGACTGAAAATCAAAGTAGAAGATATTCCTTCCGGTGAGGACGATATGTGTTCTACACCCTTAATTAAGTGTAAACTTCAGCTTAAACCCGTTCCATCATATGAACGGTTAATATTTCGGAGTTTTCTGATGGTTTATTACAAACCGCGTTGGTACTACATACCGGGTTGAGTAGCGGAATGTAATAAGATTTTGCACATCTTAACGCACTTTGTAATAAAATTTTCTAAGTCCAAAAACATTTCGGACTTAGGCGATTTTATTACATATCGGGTTATTACAAACTGCGTTACACCAGTAGCAACCCACTATGTAATAACAACGCACTATGTAATAACATTTTCAGAGTCCAAAAACATTTCGGACTTAGGCCATTTTATTACATATCGGGTTATTACAAACTGCGTTACACCAGTAGCAACCCACTATGTAATAACAACGCACTATGTAATAAAATTTTCAGAGTCCAAAAACATTTCTGACTTAGGCCATTTTATTACATATCGGGTTATTACAAACTGCGTTACACCAGTAGCAACCCACTATGTAATAACGACGCACTATGTAATAAAATCTTCAGAGTCCAAAAACATTTCGGACTTAGGCGATTTTATTACAAAGCGAGTTGGTACTTTTGCCTAAGGCTGGAAAATGACTGAAAATCAAAGTAGAAGATGTTCCTTCCGGTGAGGACGATATGTGTTCTACACCCTTAATTAAGTGTAAACTTCAGCTTAAACCCGTTCCATCATATGAACGGTTAATATTTCGGAGTTTTCTGATGGTTTATTACAAACCGCGTTGGTACTACATACCGGGTTGAGTAGCGGAATGTAATAAGATTTTGCACATCTTAACGCACTTTGTAATAAAATTTTCTAAGTCCAAAAACATTTCGGACTTAGGCCATTTTATTACATATCGGGTTATTACAAACTGCGTTACACCAGTAGCAACCCACTATGTAATAACAACGCACTATGTAATAAAATTTTCAGAGTCCAAAAACATTTCGGACTTAGGCGATTATATTACATATCGGGTTATTACAAACTGCGTTACACCAGTAGCAACCCACTATGTAATAACAACGCACTATGTAATAAAATTTTCAGAGTCCAAAAACATTTCGGACTTAGGCCATTTTATTACATATCGGGTTATTACAAACTGCGTTACACCAGTAGCAACCCACTATGTAATAATAACGCACTATGTAATTTTCTAAGTCCAAAAACATTTCGGACTTAGGCCATTTTATTACATATCGGGTTATTACAAACTGCGTTACACCAGTAGCAACCCACTATGTAATAACAACGCACTATGTAATAAAATTTTCAGAGTCCAAAAACATTTCGGACTTAGGCGATTATATTACATATCGGGTTATTACAAACTGCGTTACACCAGTAGCAACCCACTATGTAATAACAACGCACTATGTAATAAAATTTTCAGAGTCCAAAAACATTTCGGACTTAGGCCATTTTATTACATATCGGGTTATTACAAACTGCGTTACACCAGTAGCAACCCACTATGTAATAACAACGCACTATGTAATAAAATTTTCTAAGTCCAAAAACATTTCGGACTTAGGCGATTTTATTACATATCGGGTTATTACAAACTGCGTTACACCAGTAGCAACCCACTATGTAATAACGACGCACTATGTAATAAAATCTTCAGAGTCCAAAAACATTTCGGACTTAGGCGATTTTATTACAAAGCGAGTTGGTACTTTTGCCTAAGGCTGGAAAATGACTGAAAATCAAAGTAGAAGATATTCCTTCCGGTGAGGACGATATGTGTTCTACACCCTTAATTAAGTGTAAACTTCAGCTTAAACCCGTTCCATCATATGAACGGTTAATATTTCGGAGTTTTCTGATGGTTTATTACAAACCGCGTTGGTACTACATACCGGGTTGAGTAGCGGAATGTAATAAGATTTTGCACATCTTAACGCACTTTGTAATAAAATTTTCTAAGTCCAAAAACATTTCGGACTTAGGCGATTTTATTACATATCGGGTTATTACAAACTGCGTTACACCAGTAGCAACCCACTATGTAATAACAACGCACTATGTAATAACATTTTCAGAGTCCAAAAACATTTCGGACTTAGGCCATTTTATTACATATCGGGTTATTACAAACTGCGTTACACCAGTAGCAACCCACTATGTAATAACGACGCACTATGTAATAAAATTTTCAGAGTCTAAAAATATTTCGGACTTAGGCGATTTTATTACATATCGGGTTATTACAAACTGCGTTACACAAGTAGCAACCCACTATGTAATAACAACGCACTATGTAATAAAATTTTCTAAGTCCAAAAACATTTCGGACTTAGGCGATTTTATTACAAAGCGAGTTGGTACATTTGCCTAATACGGAAGCGTAGTAGGGCCACGGTGACATTTTTTTGGGGGGTCACTATCTCCTACGTAGGACTTACTATCTCCTACGTAGGACTTACTATCTCCTACGTAGGACTTAGTATCTCCTACGTAGGACTTAATATCAATTCACTTAATAGTTTCATTCACTATTAGAGTCTACAGTTATGTGTTTGATTTACTGTTAGAGTCTACTATCATGTGTTTCAATTTACTATTAGTGTCTACTGTTTCCTTCACTATTAGAGTCATGTGTTCAACTAATTGTTGCACATTAGTACTGTGTTGGACCGACTGTTATACTTTACTGCCTTGCGTTCAGTTTGCTCTACTATTACGCGTTGCAGTTAGTTCACTGTTATATGTTGCACTTTGTTACACTTTACTATTATGCATTGGATATTTCAGAGGTCGTTGCACATGAGTCATAATCTGCGTGTACAGACGTGTCTTAGACTATAGGTGGCAATCTATGTGTACGTATCCCCTTACATTTATACAAATAACTATAATGACAATTCTTTGCCTTTTTTAATTTCGTATTGTTTTACGCGGCACTCACCACTTGTTCACCCCAGTCAAGTCAACCTGTAAACAATTACGAATAAAACCGCAAACGAGCGTTGCATCCGATCCAACTTAGCCCCATCAAGACAAGCAACAACTTGCGGAGGTCGTGTTATAACACGAGTTTCATATCACAACCTCACCCCAACCATCCCACCCACCTCTCTGTGTGTGTGTGTGTTTGTGTGTGTGAATAGTTGTATGTATGATAGATTAAACATAACCATACCCAAACCTCCATAACTGCAATTAGAGCAGGGTCCACGTCACCCTAACGTAATACACACTGTACAGTAACACTGCGTTAGTGTCGTGAATATTCACTGACTCACATTTCGACTATCTAACGTCCTGCATAGCCAAACATTTCTCAACTTAATAAACATCGTTAAAATGGATATATTAAGTCCTACGTAGGACTTAGTATCTCCTACGTAGGAGATACTAAGTCCTACGTAGGAGATACTAAGTCCTACGTAGGAGATACTAAGTCCTACGTAGGAGATAGTAAGTCCTACGTAGGAGATACTAAGTCCTACGTAGGAGATAGTAAGTCCTACGTAGGAGATAGTAAGTCCTACGTAGGAGATACTAAGTCCTACGTAGAAGATACTAAGTCCTACGTAGGAGATACTATGTCCTACGTAGGAGATACTAAGTCCTACGTAGGAGATAGTAAGTCCTACGTAAGAGATAGTAAGTCCTACGTAGGAGATACTTAGTCCTACGTAGGAGATACTATGTCCTACGTAGGAGATACTATGTCCTACGTAGGAGATATTAAGTCCTACGTAGGAGATACTAGTCCTACGTAGGAGATACTAAGTCCTACGTAGGAGATACTATGTCCTACGTAGGAGATACTAAGTCCTACGTAGGAGATACTAAGTCCTACGTAGGAGATACTATGTCCTACGTAGGAGATACTAAGTCCTACGTAGGAGATACTAAGTCCTACGTAGGAGATAGTAAGTCCTACGTAGGAGATAGTAAGTCCTACGTAGGAGATAGTAAGACCAAAAAGATTTTTCACCGTGGCCCTACTACGCTTCCGTAGCCTAAGGCTGGAAGATGACTGAAAATCAAAGTTGAAGATGTTCCTTCCGGTTAGGACGATATGTGTTCTACACCCTTAATTAAGTGTAAACTTAATTGTAATAACATTTTGCACATCTTAACGCATTATGAAAAAAACTCAGAAAGTGTCTAACGTCACCTGTAAGCCTGGAAAATGACTGAAAAGCAAAGTTGAAGATATTCTTTCAGGTAAAGATAATACATGTCCTACACACTTGACTAAGTGTAAACTTCAGCTTAAGCCCGTTCCATCATATGAACTGTTAATATTTCGGAGTTTTCTGATGGTTTATTACAAACCGCGTTGGTATTAGATACCGGTGAAGACAATATGTGTTCTTAATTCTAAACTACATGAAAACCTTCTGATCGTTTATTGGAATACCGAGTCCCTGAATAATAACAGTGTGCAGAATATGTATAGTACGTTTTCTGTGGAAGCAAACACAATTGAACCACAATGTAGTTATGAGTGCAATGATCAGAATGTAACACAGCTAGCTTTCTGATCGAATAGTGTATTTACGAAAATCGAAACGAGAAACAAATGCCCAACACCTGAGTTAAAATGTTAATTTAATTGTGAATCTGTACTGTTCGAAAAACCTTACTACTTGGGCGCACAAAGACAGACTGCCAACACATAGATTTACATATTCTTGAGTTGTGAAATCTTTTCCGCTTGCTTGAACAGCAGGACCAATGCCAAGAGCAAACCAAGCTGGTGCAGTCGTCACATGTTCAAAATGTTTAGATTCGAATTGCATAACGACGTCAATCCATCCGCGTGATCCTGAGCTACTGATCAAACCAGTATACACAGTGGCAGCATTTTCATAAAATGAAAAGTCGGTTGAGTTTATAGTATACAATTAAAACTGACCACAACATGTTGTTGGTACGGCAGCTTCAAATACTTAAACTGACAGAGCACAACAACATCAAAGAAATCTTTCAATGAGCTAGTCACCCGTCGTGGTCAAAAGGTGCACCATGATGGCACAGGCTATAGCTAAAATACATACTTATTGAGTTTGAACAAAGATGAAATTGATCATAGTTACAAAAGACCATGGCGATACGAAATGTGATGGATACGGAAAATGGAACTTGTCCAAATCCCTCGAAACCCATAGTGCTAGAACGAGTCACCGCTAGATGACGGCACCATGGTCGTACATAATATTGTCATAGAGTAAACCATCTAAATAGGTTTCTGTAAAACTTCATATATTCAAACAACAAAATTGTTTCCATATATATCCAAAGTGCACCGAAATTCTATACCCTTTGTCTGTTGAATATATTCAGCAATCATTCGGTGTAGCCCTTTTATCATGAACCCCACCCCACCCCCACCCCCACCCCAGGGCAGGACCCTTAATCCTCAATGCCATCAGTAAATGTCAATTAACATCTCCCCACGTCGGCGGATCTTATGTATGTACATGTGCACAGGTCAGTGACCTTGCACAACGTGGCGTAATGTCCCTATGCATAAAACCGAGACTCACGAGACCATACAACGACTACGTCGACAATGAAGAATCGCCGTCCGACTTCTGAATGTGTGTAAGTGACAGAGCGGGTCTCCACATCGGGAACATTGGCCACTCGGTCCCGATGTGCGTTCTGTTACGTGATTTCTATCTTATGTACCATTTCGACCATTATTATCCAACCACAATAAACATGGCTGCTGCTGTCTCAACTATACTGCTGACTTTTGTCTTCCGCCTCTTGAACTACCATCCAAGAGAGTACCACAACGAACGCTCTTGGACAATATTAATCCAAACATATCCTAGCTTTGATTGATTGATTGAACTGGGTTTAACGGCGCTTCGACACAAAAAGGCCATAAAGCGCCGATATACAGTCATTTGGTATAAAAATGATTGGAATAATGAGAACAAGTCAGCAGAATGCAAGGAAAGTCGAAAATGTGGACAAGTGGAAATATGTGAAAAGATGGACCCCTTGGATCGCCTTTTACGATCCATCCTTTTAAGAGCCATCCTACCCTGTAACGGCGTTATCCGCCTAGTGTGACAGGTACGACAAGTGGGGTTTGCCGTGGATCCATTCTATCCCGTATCCACTCGGGTATGTTGGTGGGTTTGTGTATTAGTACCTGTGTATGCATTTGTGTTTCCGTGTTGAAGAATGGTGGCCATATATGTGTTGTGGCTCACCCGTAACGTTCCCTAAACCCATACTGCTATAATAGAACTTACTAGCTTGCAATGTTTTCCGTTAGTAAAGCCTACCAACCGCGGCAAGGTCGAGAACTATGTGGCAGGTTTGTTTTTGTTTTTGTTTTTTGTTGTTGTTTTTGCTTTTTGTTTTGTTTTTTATTTTTTTTCTTCTTTTTTTAATTTCTTTTCATTTATTATTTTTTTATTTAATTTTTAAAAAGGAAAACACGTGTGCCTAACACTAAGATATCACATATTCAATAACTATATGGTTGAATCTAGTTTTAATGTGGTAAAGTTATGTGTATATTGTTCACATTGATATCTTGTATTGCATGCTGAGCATGGATATGAATTTGTTATAATAGCAGCTACGGGTATGTTTTCAAGATATGTGATCTGATTTAATGTTAAAAAGGGGCCGTAGGGTAGCCTAATGGTTAAAGCGTTGGCTCGTCACACCGAAGACCCAGGTTCGAATCCCCACATGGGTACTATGTGTGAAGCCCATTTCTGGTGTCCGTGCCGTGATGTTGCTGGAATATTGCTGAAAGCGGCGTAAAACCAAACTCAGTCAGTCAGTAATGTTAAAAACTTGGACGACATTAGGGACGGTCTGTTTAAATAACATCTTCCTTCATTTTACTTCTCATATTCCTTCATTTTATTTCTATCTTTGTTGCATTTAATGCCCTTTCCATTGGGTTTTAAGTTACATAAAGACGATCCGATATCCTAACACTGTTCCTGGAATTCCTAACCAGTACTATGCCATTCTTTCCCACATAAACAAAAGGGGGAAAGCGAAAAATTATGTCTTTGTTTGTTGAATTTTACGGCGCACCGACACCGAAAAGGTCATATAGCGCCGATTGTGTTATATAAATGATCTTACCAATTGTTCGGAAAGAAGTAAGCTCTAAATGAGATGAACACATCTCGTGAGCGAGTGAGTTTAATTTTACGCCGCAGTCAGCAATATTCCAGCTATATGGCGGGAAAACATCTAGAATTCTCCAAGTACTGTATATTAGATAACTAGATACATTTAATGAGAGGGGCATAAGTTAATAGCGGCGCAAAAACGGTCGCTAGAGACCCAGAGACGTTTTAGCACTATAAAACCAGCTTCAGTCTGGGCTAATACAAGTAACCGCACCAACACATACACACGCATGCACGTCGTCATATGAGTGAAATATTCTACAGTGCGACGTTAAACCCGATTTCACCTCGCCTCACTACAATTTCTACCACTTAGACTACCACTACGGCCACCACTCAGACCACCGCGACTTTTACCACGACTACAGTGCGTTTGGCTCAAAAGCAGACCGATGAATCTAACTCGAAAACTAATAAACATAACATTCTCAATGAAACGCTGATCATAATCAAAACATCATACCAACAGCCAGGTGTTCGAGAAGCACGTTCACAGACAAAGTTATTTATTCATTAACCTGTGCTGTGCCGTCTCCATCCGTTCTCGAACACCTGGCTGTCCCTTTCTCTGCACTCCTCCGTCGTAACAAATAATGAACTGTGTCAATATTTTAATGATAGATTTTTAAACAACTTTTTTATTTTTAGGACATAAAATCTGCAAACAAATCACAGAGTTGGTATGATGTTTTGATTATGATCAGCGTTTCATTGAGTATTTTATGTTTATTAGTTTTCGAGTTAGATTGCAATTCATCGGTCCGCTTTTGAGCCAAACGGACTATACCAAAGACCACCGCGACTACAACCACCACTACAACATCCACTTCCATTTCGACTACCACTACGACTATGTACCAGCTTATCGTAAGGCTCTCGTAATTTTTCGCTGTTCAGGCCATCAGTTAATGATAGAGTCTGGAAGAAAATCTGGTCTGACAAGAAATTCTAGATTGTGTCCATTTTGTGTTATACCTGTAATTGAGACAGAATATCACATATGTTTGGAATGTCCTTTTTACTATAATCTCAGACGTACAATTTTGCCTGAGTTCTATTGTACTCATCCTTCTGATGATAAACTGGTATTACTTTGCACATCACACGATTTAGGTATTTTAAATCGTATAGCGAAGTTTCTGTTCCTTGCATTCAAACAACGTAACAAATACCTTAACAAAACTTGTACAACCCATTGAGTGTATGTTTATTGACCTTGTACAGTGTTATGACGCTCCAGATTTCCACTTTCATGATATGACTCATGTAACTGTATAATGGGCCTGTGGCCCCTTAATGGAGTAAAACAATTATTACCAGACCGATTACGACTACCGCTACGACTACTACGACGACGACAACTACAACTACCACTACTGCTACTATTACTACGACGACGACCACCAGCCAACACCACCAGCACTACTGTTGCCACTGCTGCAACTTTTACTGCTACAGCTACTGCTGTTGCTGCTACTGCTCTACTACTGTTAAGGCTACTACGTCTACTACTGTTACTGCCATTATATATTCTTTTACTACTTGTACGATAGTGTTTACCCACGATGTGAACTCTATACGTTATTAAAAATATGTATGCATATATCCAACGTATAGAGCTTAAGTAAGTTTACAGTGTGTCCAAAAATATATGTCCCGCTAATAAAGAAAAATATTGTAATAGTTAGGAATTAAATGTATCATGTCATATATATCAGTTTGAAGCTGAAAGGTTTTGTGTAAAGTATGCCAACAAGTGATGTGACGTTATCGTAACGTCTTATGACGTCATTTATGACATTATATGGTATGTTTCTTTACTTGAAAATGACTGATTATTCAGAAATGACATACACTTTGACGTCATTTACGACGTCATTAGGTGTTACGTGAACCCTGCATGCCGTTCTGGTATGCGTTTTCAACTAACGAATATAGCTCACCGTAAGCTCTATACGTTGTCAACCACCGAATACAGCTTACACGTAAGCTCTATACGGCGTAAGCTCTATGCGGCGTAACAACGCCCACAAAGAAAAATAAACACCACTTTTATGTACGGTATGTTTTTTTTATTGGCGGGGCGGCAAGTGCGCTCGCTCCCACCAATTAACTATCAGAAAACACCTGAAGGAATATCTTCTTAAGGGTGACGTTTGGCACTTTGTAAGTTTTATTACATAATGCGTTAAGATGTGCAAAATCTTATTACATTTCGCTACTCAACCCGGTATGTAATACCAACGCGGTTTGTAATAAACCATCAGAAAACTCCGAAATATTAACAGTTCATATGATGGAACGGGTTTAAGCTGAAGTTTACACTTAATTAAGGGTGTAGAACACATATTGTCCTGACCGGAAGGAATATCTTCAACTTTGATTTTCAGTCATTTTCCAGCCTTAGGCAAATGTACCAACTCGCTTTGTAATAAAATCGCCTAAGTCCGAAATGTTTTTGGACTCTGAAAATTTTATTACATAGTGCGTCGTTATTACATAGTGGGTTGCTACTGGTGTAACGCAGTTTGTAATAACCCGATATGTAATAAAATCGCCTAAGTCCGAAATGTTTTTGGACTCTGAAAATTTTATTACAAAGTGCGTTAAGATATGCAAAATCTTATTACATTTCGCTACTCAACCCGGTTTGTAATCAACCATCAGAAAACTCCGAAATATTAACAGTTCATAAGATGGAACGGATTTAAGCTGAAGTTTACACTTAATTAAGGGTGTAGAACACATATCGTCTTCACCGGAAGGAATATCTTCAACTTTGATTTTCAGTCATTTTCCAGCCTTAGGCAAATGTACCAACTCGCTTTGTAATAAAATCGCCTAAGTCCGAAATGTTTTTGGACTCTGAAAATTTTATTACATAGTGCGTTAAGATGTGCAAAATCTTATTACATTTCGCTACTCAACCCGGTTTGTAATCAACCATCAGAAAACTCCGAAATATTAACAGTTCATATGATGGAACGGGTTTAAGCTGAAGTTTACACTTAATTAAGGGGGTAGAACACATATTGTCCTGACCGGAAGGAATATCTTCAACTTTGATTTTCAGTCATTTTCCAGCCTTAGGCAAAAGTACCAACTCGCTTTGTAATAAAATCGCCTAAGTCCGAAATGTTTTTGGACTCTGAAAATTTTATTACATAGTGCGTCGTTATTACAGAGTGGGTTGCTACTGGTGTAACGCAGTTTGTAATAACCCGTTATGTAATAAAATCGCCTAAGTCCGAAATGTTTTTGGACTCTGAAAATTTTATTACATAGTGCGTTGTTATTACATAGTGGGTTGCTACTGGTGTAACGCAGTTTGTAATAACCCGTTATGTAATAAAATCGCCTAAGTCCGAAATGTTTTTGGACTCTGAAAATTTTATTACAAAGTGCGTTGTTATTACATTGTGGGTTGCTACAGTGCTCTCTTGACCATATGTTTTCACCATATTGTAGTTTTGGAAACAGCAACATCTCTAAAACGGACTTAGAGTAGAAAGTCCAATATGCGTTTTTAACGCCTCTCAGTATATATTGTTATCAGTTACCTTGTCAACAATGTTCTACAAAAGAACATCTGCATCGTTATCATCGTTTTATTTGTCTCAACTTTTCAATATCCCCTACGTTTTGTGAGCAGTATATATTTCTGTATCACACCTTGTGTAATGGCATCACATGTGGGCTTTTTACTACCAGCTGGTCGTTAGAATGAGGACATCGGTAGCAAATCCGGGTTAGAATTGATCTTCGGCAACCCATGCTTGTCGTATGAGACGACTAACGGGATCGGGTGGTCAGGCTCGCTGACTTGGTTGACACATGTCGTCGAATCCCAATTGCATAGATCGATGCTCATGATGTTAATCACTGAATTGTCTGGTCCAGACTCATTTTAAAAATTGAAAAGTACAGTATTAAACAAACTTTATGGATAACAACTTCTTTTATTTCGTGAGTGCGACGGTTCGATAAAGATTCTTACAAGTACTAGCTGTTGTCAAGCATGAATTCCGTCAGTTAGTTTTAACCCCCTGGATGCCGAGTTTTTTTCTCAGGGCGCACATTTTCATAACGTTTGAAAAGTGAGCGTTGTGCGAGAATTAGATCTGCGTACGGCTATAGAATTACACAGAAATGTAGAATATTACATTCCCTATCCGTTGGTATGCATATACGTGCAAATACCTCGGCTGTTTGAGAAATAGACACTGCCACATGTAGTCCAAAATTTTGTTATGCCTTATAAAAACAGTAAATTTCACCGCTTTTCATCGGCACTGTGTTACGAATTTTTTTTAATTTGGCATCTTTACGGAAAGTGTGAGCGAAGAAAATACAGCCTGATATCTGAACGACATAAGTGTATATCAAATGGGTTTATGTATACATGAGTTTCAGCAGACGAGTACTTCCGTGTATACACGCGCATGCGCAACGAGCGTAGGGCAAAAGAACGCGGAAGTAGTAGTGACGTCTGCAACAACCGATATCTAACTGGAAGTTAAGCTGCGCAAACACTTCAAACTACCGATGAGTATCTACTACAAAAGTCTGTCCACCATAGACAAACTTCGCTACGAAGAAAAACTGAACTTTCTAGGCTTTTGTTTGGATGACGACCCATACGTAATTAATAAACGATGGAGTGATGATGTGACGCAATGGCCAGATCTACAATACGGCGACCTGTACGCTTACCTCATCGATACACCAGGGCCTTACACAAGGACCAGCCTGCGATCTTTCCGTTCTCTGGAGGCGTATATTTTATTCGAAAGTGGATGGGTTCAAACGACTTTTTATCAGGCACAATGCTGCAAAGACCAAGTGTATTTTGAAGGTATGTTCAGTGCTTGTGTCAATTGATAGTGTAAAATAACCTCTATTTTTTTCAGTGCAACTGCGCCACACAGCATGGCAATTCATCATTTTGTTCACCGCATCATTTAAGCTGTAATGTCGGTATTTCGTGTTAATTTGATTAAAATGTGAACTATTTTGTTATTGTAGTTACAGATACAAAACCCCAAATAAACCACCAAAAAAAACCCCAACTGAACAACCATTGTCCTTATGTTTGTTTTTAAACAAAGTCAATACCCCTGCCTGTAGAACAACGCATTTGCAGATGAATAAATGTCTGTATGTATTTAATCCAAATTATTTTCTTTTATAGGCTAAAGTTCATAGGTCACAGTCTGTAAATGAAAAAACCACATGAAGCCTGGGTTGGACTTGATGTGTGTGGCAAAGTTGACTGTGCACATTGCACATGCATGACAGGGTGAGTGAAAGTTTGATATTATTTATGGAGCCTTATTTATCTCTATTCGAGATGCATTTGTACAAAATTCACATTAATTTTGTGTGGAAAATGAATTAATCAATGACAGTTATGTTTTAACATTGTAAATGCAAGCAGTGGACAATGTTGTAATGGATATGGAATATCAGTTGTATTTTGCAATCACATTGAAGTCATTTAATTCGAAATTTAGTAAAATTTGTCATGATAATTGTACAGGTACAATTTATTTTCAGACTTGGAGAAGTATGTTCTCATGTTGCTGGTATTTTGTTCAAGATAGAGGCCTGTGTTCGTCTTGAGTTCAATAAAGTTGCTTGCACATCAATGCCCTGTAAATGGAATCAAAACTTTACTCAAAAGGTAATTAACAATATGTGAATTAGAACTGAATTATGTTTTGTCTTGTTTTGTTCAGCCTTATTTATTATTTCAACAAATTTGTCCAATATCATCCCAAATTGTTAATTTCAAATTAAATTTGTCTTATTACTAATATTTATTTCCATGTTATATTTATATTAATTAATAAACAGATGAAGTAAAATGCTTTTCTACAATTATTAATTAAAACAAGTCATGATGTGAGTAGAACGTAATCAAATTCCCATTGAATTCTTGAAGTCAACTTATTTTGTTTCAGGTTCAGCCAGCACTTGTTGATGACATTTGCTTCTCTAAAGCCAAGAAGGATCAGATACCTGCACCATTGCCTGCAATACCAGAAGTTACCTTTGCCGACACTTCAAACCTAAGATTAAAACTGAGAAACAGTGTTCCAAATGCTGTACTTTTTAGCATTACTCACCCTGTCATTACCGACTGGACTCAGATACAAAATGAAGTTCTGCCTTCACCATTAACTGTTCTCTATGATGAAAAAAATAAGTTTTTGTCTGAACAAAGTCTACAAATTTTGTGTGAGAATGTGTTTTCAGATCAGCTAAAGGTAACCGTTGACGAGGTTGCAGCACTAGAGAAGGCAACAGTTGGTCAGAGTAAATCGCCAACCTGGTTTGAGCACCGAGTGGGACGTTTAACAGCCTCCAACTTTGGTAGTATTTTTCATTGTAGATGTAAACCAGATCAGCTTTCCTTATTGGAAAAGATCATGCAATACGACCAGACTACAGACACTGAAAACAATTATTGCCGAACTGGGATGCCAGTTTCTTGTGAATGGGGTCTAAAGCATGAGAAAGATGCTCTTAAACACTACCAGTGCCTTATGATGTCATCTCATTTCAATCTTGCCTTAAGTAATTCAGGTTTAGTTGTGAACCAAGATTTTCCTCACTTAGGTGCAACTCCTGATTCTTATTTGTCATGTGATTGCTGTGGGCGAGGACTAGTAGAGGTGAAATGTCTCTATAAATATAAAGATGAACATCCATGCAAGTTGGCAGACCAACAGTTCTTCCTGAATCCCCACACTATGTCAAACCCACTCTGTAGCAATGCACTTAAGCTTTCTCACAATCATTACTATCAAATTCAAGGACAGTTACATGTATGTAATCTTGAATTTTGTGACTTTGTGGTGTGGTCATCTAAAGGTCTTCATGTAGAACGAATATTTAAGAATAAGACAATATGGGATACTTTGAAAGTCAAACTGGACTTTTACTTCTTGCATGTAGTTCTACCAGAACTTCTCACAAGAAAGAATGACCCCAAAATGGAACACGCTTGTCCAACCCCAAGAAAAAAACGGCCACGTAAAGTATGAACAAAAACACTATAAAACGTGGGTAGTTGACAACTGTATTTACATGAACATCTGGCCAAGGGAGGTAATATTGCAATTTTCTTGTCAAATTCTATAATGCAGTTATTTTACAATTTTGACCAATGTTGAAGTCAAAATATGTTTGTATTTCAGGCCTTATACAATCATATACAGATTGAATACACAGACGATTTTAACAGAGTATCATGCTTAGACATTGCATTGTAAATGTATCGTGATAGTTTTAAGTTGATACAGTTATCATTAGAAGACAGGAATTGTTTAAACGCTACAGTAGGTGACTTGGATATGTACCAAACTACCATTCAGGAATATATTGTTTACGCAAATGTAATTAAGATGGACAGACAAATAAACATTGAAATATCTACTTTACACAATGGGCTAATTCTAATACATGTCGATCGACATACATCTTCCTTCATTTACCTAAAGGAATCATATTGTGGGCTTTTATCTCACACTGAGTGCCAATCTTGATTAAACATATTGATAGGAGTTTTCTCAGAATTGATACAAAGAGATTCACATTGCCAGATGAGTGGTTTACCCACATGAAACCATAACCATGAGAAAATATGTTTCTTACAAGAGATGCCCATGTTACTTTAGCCAAATCATCTAGATGAACAAGCATATTGTAAGCATTTGGGTAGTCTATTTTCATGCATATATACACTTTTTAGTCAGTATTTTATGCATCTAATATAGGAATTGACATACAAGGGATATCTGCCACAGCCTGCATATACCATATATGTTGGTGTTGACTCCCACACCAAGAAACTTTTTACACACCACTAGATGTACTCTTTTGATAATTTCAAAATGCTGGAATCCTCACATCTTGGATACGTAGAGTAAGATAGGCTCTATTTGTGAACAAATAGCTTCAAAATATTTTGAGCGTCAACACGCCAAAGTTATGCATCATACACTATAAACTAATTACTGCTTTCCTGGTTCTCAAGGCTAGTTCAGCAACCAATTTTTTCAAATTAATGGTTGTATGAAACATAAAACCAAATTATGTGTGCAGATTTCTTACAGTTACAGGTTGATTTACAAAACACCATCTATATCTTTCTGCAACTGGCCCACCATTTTCTGAAAATTATTATATGTGTTACACATACACATACACATGAGTTCAATGTCTTTGTATAACATTCTAACATATACAATTGTGTCGGAAGCCCAACAACTGATTCTGGTCAAATAATAACATCGTCAGATAAAAGTATTAACATTCTATTAGATATTTCTTTGCACTTATCTACTGAAGATATTAATAAATACAATTTATATGATGGACAATGACTTTGTTGAATTGTACAACTTTAAAATGGAGTGTAAGCTGTAGCTAATGGACAATGGATATATTCCAAGTCAATCAATGCACTACATCAAATTATTCCAGGATTGGAGGACACAAGTTCACCAAGGCAGCACACACTTGTACCATCTTGCCAACGGTACACTTCTCAGAGGTCTTCCCTCTTTTGACAAGAGTGATAGGCAGGGGACCCTTTATGACAGCCCAGTCTTTGAGGCGGTTGATAACGCGCTCCACATGAATCCTCACATTGGAGTACACCCTAGATGTTTCAACTTCTTGTCTTGAGAGTTGGTTCTTGCCTTTGGTGTATGCAGGCACTGTTAACTTTGCACCCCTGGTTGCCAATTCAGTGTCGATGAAAAAGCCTCTGTCAGCCAAAACTACATCACCTGCAAATACATTGGATAATCGATTAATGTAAACATGATAATATAAAATTATTGGTTGGCATGCTATGCAACTATTTTCAAGTTCAGAGGAATTATAAAAAAAATCACTGCATGAACTGTAATGAAGTATTTTATACTTCAAGCAGTGATTTGCAGTTGGAACCTTTGCTGTCTGCTTGTGATTCTTACTTGACCTCACACAAATGTTCTGATCACAGAAAGCTAACTAAGCAGCTGTCATATTGGGCAAATATGTTGTCCACTGAGCTATCCTTATCCATGTTATCTATTCATGGAGTCAAGAAGTTAAATGTGAACTAGCTGTGACTGTTGTTACTGTAATTGAGTATTGTACGAAACACTAGTAACTTAAAATATAAATAATATGATGGTTATTCATATTACCTGGAACAAACTTCTCAATGATGCCACTCTGGAAAGTAATGACCTTGTCACTGGCTCGTCCACCCCACATAGGGGATAGGAAGATGATGGCTCCAGAGGGGCTGATCCCAATCAGAAACTTTACTGTGTTGTGTTGCTTGTACCGGGAGTATGTCTGTAACCTTGCTTTGTTGTTACTTGGCCTTTCAATGAAGATTTCAGTACAGTCAATAATACACTTGACTCGTCGAAATGTCTTGTTGCGAAATGCTGTCGGCAACTGCATGTCCATTGATTCTGGCCATTTGACAAGTCCTCCCAGTTGAATGTACAAGACGTCCAACCAAGCATGAAAGATTTTGGTGGCTGATGATTTTGCTATTCCAAATC